>NW_022158755.1:4615-38683 GCF_000260195.1 Fusarium odoratissimum NRRL 54006
ACTTATCAGATGGTAGTTGTGTAATCACATACGATTTCCCGAAATTACTCCGCAAAACGACCCCACGATAAGTTCTGCTTATCAGGCTCCGATTCCCCGTTGTCGTTGTTACAAACGCGACAGCTTGGTAAGGCTGCAGCAAACAAGATAAGAAGGAGTCCATTGCAGTTCGTGAAGCTTGACTGGTGCGGAACTATCTAATATAGCGTACTAACACTCATATTATCTGCTATTCCCAGGCATCATCTATCTGTTGCGACCAATATACGCCCTAGTCCCGTTATCTCTGCAACGAGGGCCCTCGTTATTGGGGGCCATTTGGTCTAGCGGTCTGAGAGACATCATCTTGCCCTGCGCTGCGGCTGAACGTGGGACTCCACAATATGGGTTTCAGGGGTTAAACTATATTCCCCCACACAAGCCGCTAATGTGGATGATGATCAATGGCATTGCTCCAAACACGGGCTTGAGTTGCAAACCCTGGCAGCCATATGTTTGTTGGTGACCTTATTTGCGCGGCTGTATTATTTCAGTTGCTGCAACCACGGGGCAATAATGGTTCCGAGCTTACATTGGAGTATCTGTAAAAAATCTCACCTGGAAGGACAGTAGAAGCTGGCGAAGTCAGGTAGAAAAAGGAGAGCAATGCCCCAGAAAATCTCCATCTCCATCCTCGCTTAAGCACCATCCCAAGCTACACTCTGCTTCCTTCACATTTTTCACAATGAAGTTCTCTGCCGTTATTGCGTTGCTCCTTCCCCTCTCCGGCGTCCTCGCTTCGCCAGTCGCAGACTCTGGCCCTGTTGGCATCGGAAGAGACGAACATGCCACAGGAACTGAGCCCTTGAGCGTCGATCAGAGCGAAGTTGATTTGGTGGGTCGTGACCTCTTTGCACGCTCCACTAGGAAATGCAAGATCGTCAACGTCTCGAACCGCGCCTTCTGCCGCAGTGGACCTGGCACCAACTATCCGATCAAGTACTCGGTGTACAAGGGCCAGGAGTACAAGTTTGATTGCTACAAGAAGGGAACTTGTCATGAAGGCAACTGGTGAGTTACTATTAACCTGTCGACAACGGTATGACGTGTCTGATGGTCGTGGTCTTGTAGCACTTGGGACCGCCTCCCGCATGCTGAAGGGTATTGCTACGTGTCTGGCGCCTACACCGACGGCCGATGCACTAAAGGTTCGTATATTCTCTTACACGCTGCTGGTAACGTGTGTTCATCGCTGATCTTCTACCATGATAGCCGCTCTCGGAAAGTGTTAGGTTGTTACTCCACTTAACCATTCGCCGCAGTTAAAGCACATCACAGGCTACTTCGTCTGAGGGAGGGCCCACGATGCCAACATCTTTGTTTCGACTAGCGTTGAAAGCGGCCACCAGTGGCAGCCATTAGACAACAAACTTACTTGAATAGAAATACAAGTGCTGATATCACGCGATGAAGAATGCTGTGTTTTCCTGGATAGCCTAACTACCACTGGCCTTCAGCTACAATGATAGATTTACTGACGCACTATCAAACCGAAAAAGTTGCTTCTCCATGAGCCTAGCCTCATCTTTCGCATCCATGAGTTGAAGGGCTGATATAATGAGGGCGGCACTATTGGCTGAGAGGATCACTTCATTAAATTTGAGAGAGTGTATCAATCCACAATACCCAGAATTCTTATAGTTAGCCAAGTATACTGACGTAGTAACACAGACTCATTGCTGTGTTGGCGGCCTTTGTTTGGCAATGTTGGATTTGTCTTTGATACTCTGGTCCTCGCGGTAGAAAGTGCCGACTGATCGTTCGTCCATTGGTCGCAGCTTTCTGAACGGATTTAAAGAAGACATGGGCAGCTGTCCTAGAATACGCTACGGTACTCTAAGTAGATAATTGAAGCCCCACCTGGCGGACAATCTTATTGGACAACCGGAGGGTATCGACAGGTTTCATCTGTTGTCTATGCATGACCTTTACATCAGCCAGTGTCGCTCTTTCAACTGATGAAAACTCCTAGAGCGCGTGTTTTCATATGCATTCTTGTCCTCTATATCCTCTATTCATTTATACAATTCATCTTTGCCACTTATGAATGTGAATATATCCCCCTCTATAATCAATTTCTCGCTCTGCACCGTGCTAAATGCTGCCACTCTCCAATCCCCTTTCTGCCCTAGCTGGCCATCCCGTGTCAACGTGTCTCATTCCACAACGCCTGGTTGTCACTTAAAGTGGCCGTTACACTTGCTGTTGCTCTACCAACGCTGGACACTCCATTTTACAGCTCCAGCCACCTCTCCAACCGATCCATCCTGTTTCATGTGGTCCACGGACAACTGCAAGCACTAAAGCGACGCCCAAGAAGGCAATGCTCGCTCCGCTGCTATAGCGCCACCCTTCTTGTGCATATAGGTGGTTCCCGACGGCAGTACCCATTCGCATACCGCAGAATGTAGCAACAGTGTATACCGTGTTTACGCGATTTCTGGCTGAGGCTCGGCGGCGGGGAGTTGCGCGCGGTTAGCTGTCTGGGACACGACCAAGCAGAGATCCACAAGGAGACCTTGGATGATAGGACCTGCAAGGAAGAAGGTTCCAACGAAGTTGCCTATCAGAACGCCGGCTATGCCAATCATAATGGCGATGATTGCACTGTACGCCGGGTGGTAGCGGTCGGTGATGAAGCTTGAGAGGACAGGATGATGAGAAACGGCAGCATTCCAACGAGGGCGAAAAGTCCGATTGCCAATGTGGATAAATTGAAGATGGACGATGATAGCAAGAAGGTGAGAACGGTCCAGTACGAGACAACTGCGGCGCCAACGAAGAAAGCCATCATGCTCGTTTGCACGAGAAGTGGTTGTCGTAAGGGAATCATAACGATGGTATAAATAATCTTGAAATAGGTGATGTGGCCAGACGAGTGGACCGGAGGGTAATCGGGGAGGAATAAAAAGAGCATGATCAGCATAAGATACTGTAGGCCGAAGGAGATCCAATACACGATTCGCCAACTTTCGTACTGGGTGACAACCCCAGAGATAATCCGTGCGAGGAGTATACTCATGAAGAGGCCGCCGGAAACAATTGAAATCATGGTCGCACGACGAAAAAAAGGGGCGAGTTGGGCCAGAAGCAGCAGTATGACTTGAGGAGTTACGGTAGTCAGGGCTACCAGAAAGTACAAGGCATGGAATGTGCTAAACGATGTTGTGATATACAGGCCAAGCCACTTTGAAATGTTAGGGATTCTTTTACGGGCGGGGAACTAGTCACTTACCATGTTCACCGTCACAAAAACGAGCAACAATACGAAGGGTCGGAGATGTACGATGTCTCTCACGGGGCAGAGTAACAAGCCGTGGCATAGCCAGCCTGCATCAGTGTAGGGATTTGACTAGCTTTCTCTAGGCCAATATCGAAGTCTTCAGCCAAAATATTAAGGATTGGATGGTTGTAGTATAACTTTCCAACGGTGAACGCTCCTGACTGTGAATCGTCAGTCTAGAGACAAAGATCAATAATATCTTAGAGAGGCTTTACAAAGGCAAAAAGGAGACGTAAGCCCCAGCTGAGCGGTGTGGGATGTTTGCTGTCCCATCGACACTGGCGCGGACAATAATCGAGTGTCTTGAGGAGCAACCAGAACTTGCCGTGTGCGCTGAGGGTCAGATTTGAGCTTTGAACGTTACCCGAGTCAACTTGTCCGTGAAAGGCTTCAGGTCCTGGTGGCACAGCATCCAAGGGAGTTAAGTCGTCCATCTTCTCCAGCATCCCTCCGGCGGATAGCGAAATGGGCCCGAAATAAGCATAACCAAAGTCCGAATATAACACCTATGCTGGTCAATCCAGCTACCTAGCAATAAGCGAGTAGTCTAAGCGAAAAGGCAGAACTCTTCAGAAAGATATTCTTCCCTTCACCTCCTGACATAGATCTTAGCGATATAGAGGATACTAGCTTCCCTGTTCCCATCACCATGCCAACGATAACGACAAGGGAAGTAGAAGAGGCTATCGAAGAATCAGCCCAACTTAAGGCTCTAGGGCTAGATGGAAACACAAACAGAGCACTCTAAATCGCTTCACCCTGGATCAGGGATCATCTCAACAAGATCTTCAACCAGTCCCTTACCCTAAGCTATTACCCCACACTTTCGGCAATGAGGCCGTGAAGATCATGCCTACCCTGTGACACCATCTCAACCTTTATTTTTCATGCAAACCACGACAGGCAAGATGTAAGCAACACAGCCGCCTAACGACCGGAGCAGCTTTCGGGTTGCGATAGTATGTGCTCTGCCCCGTGAGGCTGATGCCGTCACCTTGCTCTTCGATCAATTTTGGGACGAGGCGAACGATCCTTACGGCCGAACAGATGGAGATACGAATATGTACATCACCGGGCGTATTGGAAAACACAAGGTTATTTTATCTGTCCTCCCCAGTATGGGTACAAACAACGTAGCGGCGGCAACAGCCACCATGCGAACAAGCTACGTTGGCCTGAGACTTGTGCTGATTGTCGGCGTCTACAGTGGCTTACGCCGCATCGCCAACATGGATGTATTTCTTGGCGATGTTGTAGTGAGTAAATCTGTTATCCAATCTGACTACGGCAGGCAATATCCTATGATTTAGTTGAGTTAAAGGCGATTAAGTCTCTTCCAAGTGGATATAACTAAAACTTTAGTTTTTAAGGTTAAAATTAGCTTAAAAAAATAAGTAATTATAAATATGATAGCTATATAACTCATGATAAGTGATTTACTATCAGCAATAATTACGAGAGTATAAAACAATTTAATTAACCCACGTTTGGCGTGTAATAATGCCGTCTTGTCTGGTTCAACCTACAGAGCTTGACTATAGTGACGATCTACTAACGAAACACTTGAAGACTCGACAGGTATCAATTCATATACAACAGGATCTCAGCCATCAAGCCATGAATGTCAGTTTAGAACGCGGTAAAATGGTCACCATATGCCGGCGACACAGGAATCAATTTAAAAGACGATATTATGGAAAGGCTGAATCGATACTGTGGACTTGATTTTGCCACAGTTGACCTTGGCGCTCCACCCAGATTGGTACGTTTATCAGCAAGAGCAATTTGATTGCCTTGTTTTGCGGTCACCAGGAAAGCAACCAAAGCGCAATTAAAATGACACAAACCTCATGGACACGGTATACATATCAGTGCGGCAGAGGAGTTAAGAGACAGATTTAATTTTACGAGAAAGTGGGTCGATGGTGGACATTGCGACACTAAGCAAAGCGCTGGCATTTACAACCAAGTAGGTAACTAAATGACTTAGTTTGTAATAACTAGTAATACAACTATACGAGTGTTAATTACTAGACCTTAAATCTGCCTTCGATCGAGCGCATAACCTGTACGAACAAGCCCGTCGTGGACATAACACCTCGTCACATACCGTGGGCCAAACGGACCAACCTACCTCCAGGTCTCTACTTTGTCACATCTTTGGGTAGATGTCTTTCCGATCACGCCTCTGCAAGCTATGCTCTTTCTTCAGGCAACACGCTCAAGAAACTGCCGAGGGGGCTTACAAGTTGGTCGGAATCTGCAGCAGCGAGACGAGTCTTTTCGAGCCTCTGAGAAAGAACATGAGGGGTCGGTGGGTCAGACCACCGTGGGGTGACATGGAATACAGTGTCTTTCTGGCAGTCGTACCGGAGTTGCATGGTGTACCCAGAACTGGAGTCCCTCTGTGATGGTTGGAGACGGAGCTGCCCAAGAAGGGTTCCATCTATCGACTAACCCAGGACGTCGATGGTGAAGACGGCCGGCGGCTCATCCTTCCAGAGCGACTGGGTCCAAAGGCGGACATGGAAGAAATCGTCGGTTACTGGCAATACACTTGCGAGGTATCTCAAGGTTCACACTGCTCACCCAAGAAGCCACTGGGTGCCACGCTCCGAGGGTTCAGGGTCATTAACTGCGATAAGAAACCTCTATCCCCTGAACCAGTACCGTCGAGTGAAAAATATACCGCACTGAGCTATCTTTAGGGACTTCAAATACGGTCATGACTTCCAGCAGCATCTCAATCAACTATAATCTCCAAGTATGATCTCTGCGTTAGGTGTTGCCTCTAGAGCGGTAAATGACGCACCTTCTACACTGTACCTAGACCGGATTTAACGTCGTCACACGATGTCATGTCTACAATACTTACACAATGCATTACTGGTGTAAAAATTGCAACACACCATCATTAGTGGGTTTCCTGTTCTGGTCCTGCCCCGGAAAGGGAGCACATCATGATTGGCGCGGAAAACCTGAAGTGGGACAGGTACCTCCAAGAGTCAAAGGGCCACAGAAACCGTGAGGAGAAACGTATGGGGTATTATACCGGTTAAATAGAACAAACAGATCTCATTACGGAGTCAGTCATGTTCGTCCTTGTGGGAGATCCCCCACATATATAACCATTGGTACCTAACAGGGCATTGTTCCTCGTTTCTCCCGGCTCACTCTTATTGGATTTGTCTCCGATTGAAACCTAATCTCTGTCTACCAATGCGATCGTACGTATCTTCATTGCTGGTAGCTGGTCTAATGTCCGGTCTCGGTGCCGCGACATCGGCCAGAATGCCCTTTGACACAAGACAGGAGGCAGCATTCAACAATCCGGTCCTATTCCAGGATCTTCCAGACATAGACGTTTTCCGCGTTGGCTCTGTCTACTACTACTCGACATCTACCTTCGCCTTCTCTCCTGGGGCCCCTGTCCTGAAATCTTACGACTTGGTCAATTGGACACCCGTAACGCACAGCGTTCCCGACGTTGCGGATTTTGGAGAAGAATACAGACTCAATGACGACAATGACCGCGCCTATGTCAAAGGTATTTGGGCGAGCTCAATGAGGTATCGCGAGTCTAACGACAAGTTCTACTGGATGGGCTGCATTCAGTCCACTGGCAAGACCTTCCTCTATACGGCTCCAGGTAATGGTGCCGCCGACAACGACGGTGAGAATGACAATTGGGAGTGGACTCTTGAAGGTACCATTGACCAGTGCTTCTACGATAATGGAATCTTCTTCGATGATGATGATACCATGTACGTAACATGGGGCAATCGACAGCTCCGCGTTACTCAACTTTCCGACGATGGCTTGAGCGTCGTGCGTACCGAGACGATTTATGATAGTGGCGATGATTTGTATCTCGAAGGCGCCCATTTCTACAAAACCCGAGGCTATTACTGGGTATGTCCTACGAAAGTTGCCAGCGGCCAATACATCCTCCGCTCAACTGAGCCGTTCGGCACATACGAGGTCCGGGAGTTCTGGGATAACCTTTCTGGGCCACTCTCCAACGCCGGCTATGCTCACCAAGGCGGCATGGTGGACACTCCTGAAGGCGACTGGCATTACCTCGCCTTCATGGATGCTTATCCCGCCGGCCGCATTCCTGTTCTTGCCCCCATCACATGGTCTGACGATGACTGGCCATCAATTGTACTCGATGGCAATGGCGGCTGGGGCGTGGCCTATCCAATGCCCGTCAAGACAAACAAGACTGTTCCCGGTGTCGAACGTCTTGATGACTTTTCCGCCCCAACCTTGCATCCAGAGTGGGAGTGGAATCACAGCCCTGACTCGGAGTACTTCGAACTCAGAACAGACGGCTTGATTCTTAAGACTGCCTCTGTCGTTGGGGATCTCTTTAATGCACGAAACACTCTTACTCATCGCATCACAGGCCCGCGATCTGTAGCGACCTGGCACCTCAATATCACCGGTCTCACCCAAGGTGATCGCGCCGGTGCAGCCATATTCCGCGACGAATCCGCATATATAGGCGTGCACAAGGATACAAATGGCACCCAGATCGTCTTTGTGAACGAGATCAATATGAACCAGCAGTGGCAGACTGTCAGCAGAGGCACAGTCGCAGCAACAGGACCCTCCATAGACGCGCACGAGATCTGGCTTCGTGTTGATGCTGATGTGACCCCTGCTTTCGGTCTGTCTCCTGTGAGGGAAGCACATTTCTACTATAGCCTTGACGAAGAGAACTGGAAGCAGCTCGGCACATTTGTACTCCACAACAAGTGGCAGTGGTTCACGGGCTTCCGTTTCGCAGTGTTCAACTTTGCGACTGCTGAGTTGGGTGGTCAAATAACTGTTAAAAGCTTTAAAAATGCATTAACTTAAATAGTTCTTAATAACAATGAAAGCTATTTAAGTAACTGTACTTCCCTTAATACTTATAGCTTATAAGTATATATTTCAAGGTCTAATCTTTATAACCAAATTGACTTTGAGAATCGACCTGGAATATCACTAAATTGCGGCAAGTGCTCGAACATTCCCATCCAATTACCACCTTTAAGACTTAGCAGGACTCAGGAGAATAGGAAAAAGATAGTATGGCATTGGAAACCAGATTATTTTGACTCAGCGAGACCTGCTTGACCGTTAAGACATAGCTTCACCATGATACCGGAACTTTACCTATTGTAAAACGAGTCAGGCCTTGAATTATCAAGGAATTTGCAATCATACTATTGCACAAAGACGCCCGAAAAAGTAAAAGCACCTTGTTTGGTAAACTGAGACGTTAAGAGTAATTATACAACTGACTGCAGGTGAGAGCGAGACCTGTCGTTGTCCAGTGATAGGTTGAGGTAATGCAGCTCCTGCTTCAATTTGAAAAAACATCATCACCGTCCTTTATTTTCCTTCAGTTTAAATAAGCGACATATCATATCTTGGTCCAATTCTAGATACGCGGCAATATGATAGTGTGGCGGTCAAAGACAGCGCTCGCAACTCCCGACGTTCTACGACAGGGTTTCATTCAAATGGGTCCATTATCCATTAGTAGTCCTTCTCCAAGGGCCTTCAAATGCTTTACTATTGTGCCTCGCCTAGCGCTCTTTGCTAGTTCTCCAACTGATTAAGCTGTAGTTATCTCTTGAAGACGCTCTCAATTCTCTCCACCCTACACCCTGCGGTTTCCGAGGGCAATACGAACTCGCCGCCCCAACTTAACCTCCTTTGAGTATCTTGTTGCAACTGACTACCCTAAGAGTTTATTTCCTAGTGCTGAGTTACGGGATATACTGAAATATGTAAGAAATCATCGATGGAATATTATAAAATGGAAGTAGTTGGGGTCTTTCGGGTTAATCTTATAGTAGTCTTGGATAGATACATATGCAGTTGTCTTCTTGACCTCGTGGAATTTGTTGCAGTTTGTGACTATTACTGCTTGGATTAGTGATAGTGTTTTGATACTGTTACTAGAAGTGGTAGGGGATGGCTTCGGAGGGCTCTAGCCAATAATTGAGACGCAGACCCAGTAATCGGCTAGGAGAGATTAACAGTTGGTGCCCATGCTAGGGTTCTAAGAGTAAAAGTCTGTTAAAGGCAGGTTATAGTAGTTATTAATTAAGGAACATGTTATTGTCTTTTGTACCTGGTGAAATTTGTTGCAATTCTTGTGTATACCATCCTAGATTGGCGACGGGGTCTTAATCCCGTTGCTTGATGATGTCGGCGACCTCGTAGGCTTGTAGTCGTCTGTCGTGACGCAAACCCAATATTCTGCTAACAGAGACAAATAGTCTTTGCCAACATCAGGGTTCTACTCAAGGAACTTAGCTAGGGGCAACTTATAATAATTCTTAATCGAGTTTCAAGCTGTTGTTGTTTTTATAAGATGAAATTTGATTTAGTTTTTAACTATGCCTCCCTGAATAGGAGACGGAGTCTCGATTCCATGGGTAGGCATAGGCTTGGTTAGTGATGGTGTATATCTAATAACTAATACGCAGATCCAGATATTAGCCCAGAGGCCTTTATATTCTGTATTAACAGATGGGTTTTATTTGTAGATATATGCAGCAGTGATTTAGTTGGCTTTGGCGAGAGCGTCACAGTTTTGTCCCTTTTGAACGAAATCGAAATTGTTGTAGTCCTTGACTATATCTGGTTGTGCTGGTGATGGTGTCTCGACGCCATTGGTAGGACTTGTCTTCGAGGTAGTTGTAGTGGTTGGCTTCAGAGTAGTACCTCCCTTATCATGTCCTATGATACTAACATAGACCCAGATACTGGACTACAAACCGCTGCAGTTATCCTTGACGGAAGGGTCCCAAGCCGCGAGTTGCTTTAGCGTGATGCCGTTCTTGGAAAGGACGTTGGAATACGACATACCCTTCTCCATAAAGTCAAACGCATCTCGGTTGTTTACTATGTCTGGTTGCGTTGGGTGGGGTGTCTGGATGGATGCCCTTGGTAGGACTGCTTCCACTAGGTGTTGTCTTAGTTGGGCCGATTGTGACGACTGGCTCGTTAATAGTCTTGCCACAGTAAGACCAGCCACTGAGGAAGTTGCTATACCCAGGGCTAACCCCAGGGTTCTGAGATATCAGCATTGTAGCCGTGAAAAGAGTTGCATTAATATGCTCAACAAAGTAATTCGTCCATAGTAATCAGGTACGGTTCGAGTATGTCTTGGTAAGGGATTAAGCTATTATTGTTGAAGTATCTTGATGCGTTGGATACTTGGGCGATAGGCCCATCAGCTTGATCGGCTGTTCCTTAGGGGCGGTTTTATTCTTGAACTGGCGAGGGATTATTTTTGCAGTATCTTGGGCCATAAAGAAAAGTGAAATAACAGCCAAAGGGCCTAGAGCCCAATTCAGCTTGGCCATGATGAAGTGAGTAACTAAGGAACTGGATTAATGATAGATAGTTAAATGCTTCTATGGCAGTAGAAAAGATATGACTATTATAGTTACGCTGGTGTATATCTTGTGCCGGCATCAGGTTATGACCTGATATATCTTTCTATTGATCCAAGTACTACTACATTGTTTGTCCTTCCTAGATAAACTTAGTGTTGCTTCCCATCTGGCTATGCCTTTTAGCCGCAGTACGGTATGTCGCAGATCCGTGTCTTTAGCACATGGCAATGGAAAATTTCTTTACAGCCGAATGGTAACCTGTGTTGGTTCTGAAAACATTCTGCTTCCTTCAATGTGACACTACGGCACGCTTGCAGAGGAAACTGCAGGGACCAAGCAAGGGTTTAAAGGTAACATCGCTTATTAGAGGAATTAATTATCCGGAGTGTGGACCCAACCGAAGAATTCCGTACCACTTTGTGTAAACAAGTTGGACAAAGAATATTAAAGATCTAGATACGGCTTAGCCCACTGGTCCGTTCGGTGCATCAGGGTTCCAGTCTTCCGGGCCTTCCTCATCTTCTCTGTACAGCTTCCAATTCCGCGACACAGGTCCGCCGTGCCGAACAAAGCCTTCCGGTGTTTGTTCCACCAAACTTGCTGTGTTCTGATAGCCCTCGCGTTCCTCAGCACTAATAAGACACTGTCCAGCTAACTTTTCATTACGTATCAGCATAGGCTGCTTTTTGGGGTACGTTTTGGACCACTCTGCGTATTCGAATATGCCATAGTCTGGCATCAATGCTTTGCCGCAAGTCCAAGCTGTAGGTAATCTTGCGCCTGTAGTTAGCGTTCTCCATGGCCGCCCCCCAGCTATACCGATATAGTCTCTTTTATCCAGGACTACAAATGCCTCCCCGTTTCTTATCCGGATATAGTAAGCCGGAGTGTGATTGAGGCCCGCCAGCCATGTCACTGGGAGTGCCCATGTTTTGGTGTCACGGGCCTGTTTTCCTACGTTGCAGTGCAGGAAAGTCCGATATATAGACTTGTTAGACTCGCCACCTGATGGCAAGACTCCCAAAACTGTAATCCTGGCGGGGGATGATGTCTCCGGGAGCGTGGCTACCTGCTGTAACCCATGGATCAACGAGTGCCAGGTTGATAAAGGCCGAGGCTGATGCAAATCTGCCCACTCATTATTTTCAATGCAAAACAAGTGGAGACTCCGTAGGTGCGGTAGGCTGATGGGATGGAAGACCTTGTCTTTGTCCCACGTGCCTAGCATTGCATCGCATACAGGGTCCAAATTGATGTGAACGTGCTGCAAACGCGGTAACAGGCGTCGCAGATCCTCGCACAGATGCGTGGGGTCTGGGTCGGGGTTGCTACCATTTATGTCTCCCACCGCAAGTTCCAGACTAATGCAACTTTCAGGAAGGCTTTTGAGTAAGGATGAAATGGTTGATCTCGTAGTCTTGTAGAGTTGAGCTTCTGACCAGGGCTTGAGAGGGTTTCTCATAGTTCGATGATGTCGTATAAGGGAGAATGACTTGAGATTAGCCATAGACGGGATAACATTTGCCAATTGCGGGATTAGTAGTTCCGCTTTGTCCCATTTGGCTTTGTCCAGTCGATCTGACTGATCGTCATGGTTGAGGTACAGGGTAAAAGACTGTGTTGGGGTGAGAGCTTGCTGATTGTGGCATGCTATGAAGCGATCTAGCGATTGGCCACAGGACAATACCAAGTCGCGATAAAGTATTGGCAGGGAAGTATCTCGCCACAGTTGATTAACCGACAAGCAAGAGATAACAGCATCCCTGGAGTCATTACCAGCATAATTGATCACCTTGTCGAGGACTTCGGTGGGGAGAGCGCTAATTTTGACAGCCATAGGAAAAGAAAAGAGCATGCGCACGGATGTGGATGGAAGCGAGGGTTAGGATAAAAGGATAAGCAGGAAGTCCAAAGTCCGTTCGGGCCGGGACCAGTAAGCATCTTAAATAGACATCATGCGCCACCTTGGCACTGTGGGGAACAGGGAAAGAATTTCTAAACCGTATCCGATTTGTATTACGGCGGCGATTTGAGAGTCGATAACCGTTTGTTATTTATGATATAAAGAACGTTTAAGAAAAGGAGTATAAAACTCTGATGTATTGAGAATATAGACTTTAATAAATGAAGATTATGCTCGAGAAATTTCCACCACGGCTCTATATGTAGTTTCTATGTAATCTCTATATAAAGATTTGCTTCGTTAACGATGCAGCAGGGATAGAGGGGACAATATTATCTCCTAAGTATACTTTCCGAATTCTGGTTGACTAATTGTAGAAAATATCATACTAGAAACATATCATATTAGGAAATGTTATTAATTTACCATCCTAGATATTTACCACAATAATACTTATCGTCTCTGCAGTAGCTGGCAGCTAAGCAGCAGTCGCCGAATTTAGAGCCTTTGCATATAAAGCCGCTATTGTAGGCGTAATCCCTATTTGTAGAGATGGAGAGCGGCGGCTTTGTTGCTGATGGTTTCGCTGTTATGGATGAAGTTGTTACTGCACTGCCTGAATAGTTGCCGTCTTGACAGTTGTCACCATAGAATTCCTTACCGGAGCCACACCTATTAAGTTAGATCAGCACCTAAATAAGAACGGGGAACATCAACTTACTTTCCCTCGAGGCCACAGCAGTCGCCGAAGTCACTTCTGATGCACGTCTTGGAGAAGTTGAAAGCTTGAAGTAAACGCATGTTAATATGGTTAGAAATGAAACTTCTGGAGGCCCATACTAACCAACACAATAGGTCTCCCCAGGCACGAAACCATCACATGCATCCCCGATGGTGGGGTTCGCAAGCATGGATTCTTTCAGCGTCAGTTGGAATTGGGCAAGGACATCATCGCATCCCGTCCAAACGTCGGTCTTGAACTTCTGGCGACAATCCACTGCTTTATCATTCGGTAGGTGGGTGTCAACAGAACGGTGCAAAAAGTGTGAAAGGTCAAGGCTTCCCGTGACAGATAAATAAGTTGCGTATTGGGCGACGAGAAGAAAACCGGCCAGGTGTGTTGCAAGCTCCATGGCACAATCGAGGCAGGAACTCACCTTGAGACTGAAGTCACTTTTTTTGAAAACTACGTTCCTTAGCCGTCGTATGATAGGAGCATGATTGATAAGTAGAAAAATAAGAGAGACATGTCCCGTCTTAAGCCATGCAATATTATCTCACGACCTTTTTGATCAGCTTACACTGTTGATTATGGTCTCGGAATAGAGATCAAAATATTTCTTCTCTTTGCTAGCCCAGGCTTGCTGTTGTCGCTTTCACTATCATTGGTTCAAGCACAAGTATCCGTCGTCAACGGTGTCTCTGTCTATAATGGGACTACAGTTTCGCAGAATCAACATGGAATACTCACCTTGGCATACAATTGCGCCAAGGTGCCAGCATTATGCGAAAATGTTCACCAACAATACCCTCTAGCAACCACCGTTCATGCAGCACCTGCCGGAGCTGTCACAGGCCATCATACTATCCTGGGCGCCAGGTCACATCTGCAGTTGCATTTTGATAGGAACGATAACATAGGTGGGCAAAGAGGCAAGGCTTGTGCAAAAAACTGGAAAAACCACCACAACTGTCCAGAGTCTAACCAGCCAGAGTAAGTCCTTCTTCAAGCCACGAGTGAGAATAAGTCTCATTAATGATCAATAGCACTGTCCCTGCTGGAGCTATGTTGGGAGACAGCTCTTTTCCGGCTGCCAGATGGAACCCGAATGATCTCGTCATGGGCGACGCAGGTTATAACAGAATCGCCAATGCAGCAGGCCAGTTTTCAGGTATGATGTGGACTTGCGATGAGTTTCCCTTCGCCACGTATGAGACCCCCTACCAAAAGCCATACCATGAGTCTGAAAATGAAAAATTCGCCTCTGCAGTTCTGTTGAAGAAGGTGCCGGAGCGAGAACATACTGCACCCCACAGAATGCAGCATGTGGTTCGTCGACAGGCATGATTCCTGGCACGGTCTTTATCTCATCTGAGCAGGACTTCCAGAGTAATGTTTTGTGTGCTTTGAGAGAAGCCGTACTACACAAGCGTGCGCCGCCGGCCACGAAAGCAACCACCAAGGGCATCTGGAGATATCATTTTAGAACGCAATTTCAGCCGGACACAGAGCTTGCCGCTGTGTCTGTCGAGTGGTATGACGACGCTAGTGAATGGTTTCCCGGATATCAAAAACGTTCAATCGAGGGACGTGATATTGAGGAGAGTATCGTCCGAAATTTTCATTCGTTTTACAACAACGGCACGGCGGAAGTGAGACATGAGCCCGTGTTCAAAGATGAGGTAAGTATTAAACCACTGTGTGATATAGTTATGGGAGATGGCTGATGATTCGATCTTATAGTACAAGATTCTGCGCAGGTCATGGGACCGACATCTTGTGGGAAACGGCTCGGCAGTGGACCTTGAGCAAGGTAACCCGAAGCGGTCGATGGGACACATGCAGAGCCATGACAACGACAACGGTACCGTGGGACTTAGTGCCGACTGGCTGAATGCTTCAGGGAACGGCTTTCTCGTGGTTTTATCAAGCCATAGCACTTATTAATACACAACTATTCCTATTTACCCTACGTGGTTCTATACAAATTAGGGTTAGGGTTACAAGGCCTTCCTTTAACAATTAATACTAGGCTATAATAACTATATTGGAATTCTTTGCTTTTGCATTCTCCATAGCATAACAAGCTTCACTACCTGCTTAAGCAGCTGCAGGTTGCACGTCGGTGGTTGTGTAAGTCGCACACTGGGCTCCGCTGGTGTCGACCGTCATCTGTGCCAAATCATCATGACCGCTCGCGCAAGCACCGCCCGACGCTACCAACTGGCCATTCTGGAAGGTGACTGGCTCGACTCCCTGGGCGTTGCAGTCCTCAGCCCGGAAATGGGTCCCATTGAATCCGATACATGCCTGAACGTCCACAAGATCAGGTCTGAAGCCCGCGGTGAAGGTTCGTTGGACTTGAAGTGCGCTCTGCCCGTTGACCGTTGAGGGAGTAACTTGACGGTCTGCAGCGGTATTGACGCAAGCTGCATCAACGATTTCGCCGTTGTTTCGGAACGTAAGGCACTCGTTGCCAGGGACTCCGTTGACTTCGGTAAACACTACCGTCTGGCCGTCCGCCGTAGCCGCATCACCGCCGCCAGTTGCGTCACCAGCTCCTTGACCACCATCATTCCCTTGCCCGCCATCACTTCCCTGACCATCGTTGTTTCCGCCATTGGCACCATTACCCTCCCCGTTCCCATTGTCCTGGTTAGCACCACCTTGTGGATTATCTTGCGGAAGGTTGCCGTTATTTGCCCCATTTCCAGCACCTTGATTGGCACCGTTGTTGACATCATTTTGTGGAATGTCGCCATTGATGATATCGCCATTTGTAAAACTGGGCGGTCCACGAAAAAACCCGCCAAACTGCCGAGGCTGTATGGAAAGGGCACAAGCCGCAGCTGAGAGAGAAATAAGAGATAGAAACTTCATTGTGTTTGTTTTGAAACGTCGACAGGGGTTGGCTGAGAAGTGTAGAAATGTATTAGTGGTCCTGCCACAAGAAAAGAAGCGAATAAAGAGAATGGAAGACGACTTGCGTGCAGATAATTCAATCGAGAAACAGGAAATCTTCCCCATTACTTATAGTATTTTTGGTTATTATTAAAAAATATATCTTGTCGGTTCCGCGTATTGCAGGCGCTTCTTGTACTTAAGCGCGCATAGTGATACAGTTTCATCCCTTTTGCGCAGGGTTTGAAACAGACCCTGTAACAGAACAGTATCATCAATACCATTTGTAACCAAAGAAGCCCTGGCAATCTTGGCAAGGTAGCTGAGTTTGCCCTATGCCCTTGGTAAGTTTACTTAATTAAGACGAATTAGAACCCGTTAACAATGCGCTTCATCTCGTCTATAAACAATAGTTAGGGTTAAGATCTTTGAAACAGCTTAGTAGAGTTTCAATCGTTTTAATAATTAGTGGTTTCATCTATATATCTATATTTCATTTAGCCATCTTTGTACCTCTTATTAATATTTATTAAAGAGTAGTTGGCGTTGTGAGGGGCGCGATTGAAGAGGGAGTCAAGAGTATGCTGTTGATTAAGGTAGACTAAGACTACAGGATCCGGATGTAACACGTTCAACGATGCCATAATACCAAGCAGCTAAGCGGGAAATGGATTAAATAAAACCGTAACTATTATTTGCCCATATCATGGAAACAGATGCTAGAAATATATTTATTTTAGTTTTAAAATGCACTCGTGGTGCTTATTTGCAATTCAAAGACTATGTTTAGAAAGAGAACAATTACGAAAAGTATAACCTCGAAGGAGCTTCTAATAATTGGCACGCGAACAACTCGATTATTATAGCATCTAAAGAGAAGGGAAAGGTTCAACCGAGCATGAATGCAGTACAAACTCGAGGAGAGTAAGTTAGCCTTTTGTTATTACTCGATAGTAAGTCCGAGCCACTGAACCGAAAGCTACCTAGCTTCTGGGCTAAATATAGTGATACACCGTGTACTATGCCGATCTAGACAAGCTCAATACCGGGTACACTAACAATTTCCCCGCAGACAGGGAGTCGTCAGGTTAACCCATACAAAACAGTAGCCAGATTTGTCCCATCACCTTGAATCTCCATCAGCAACTCGACCATCACATCAGCAGCGCAGCGTCGTTCGGGATGCGCATCGACGCGATTCCCGCGTGGATCTATTCTGTTGATCCTTCGAGTCAATTTATTGACACTCACGAGCAAATCACATCTTTGAAAACAGCCAAGAGGAGGTTCAGCGGCTATGCGATAGAGAGCCCTTCAAAACGAAAGCGCAGGGAACAACCCGAAGCAGAAGCACCCTTCAACGCTGACAAAACACCACAATCATCAACTACTCGCCCGCCGAGCTCTATCTTCGATCATCCGCCGCTGTCATTCGATGTAACTGGCTCTACCATCAACTCATTCCCTCGCACTCTTGCCGCCCGTCTGCATTTACCAAAGTCGATATCATCAACATCCCAACGAAGTCCCTCACCATGATCTGATATGTTTCGTGGTACATCAGCTCTTGCTTAGACCGCCACTCACAGACTCATCGCAATCCGAGTGTCAACAATCCAGGCCTGGCGAATGATCTGATCAATTTGGATAAGACTGTGCCCCTCGCTGAGACCAAAAGAAGTCAGGCAAAGCCGACATTCCAGCGTTTTCAGTAGGCAAGGCTCCCTTGGAACACGCTTTCTTGCCAGTTATGACCCTCAGCCTACTTACTCTCTCTTGCGCCAGGTTCATCAAGAGTCAAGCCAATTTGAACAGGGCGACTGCCATCTGGCCAGTCTGTTCAATTTGTGTTAGATCAGCACCACGAGTTGCGGTAATGTTCACGGAGTAGCGTGTTGTTGGTTTTATTGTTACATTATTCAGCTTCATACCTGTGGTTCACAACTCGTCTCGCCTCAGCCTGTCCGCGATCTTATGCCTTGTATTTTTATCTGTTACTTATGAATAATAAAGGAATCTTCAGTTCGACTTTCCACTTGTGCCGAGAAACTTTGTTCTAAGCGACCGTGGAAGCCGAACTCCAATCCTATAAGAGGTTGTACTATATCATTTAATGGTATGGTTAAGCCGGACCTTAACTTCGAGTCCTGTGACCCTGAACTTTCTGAGGAGGCGTCTGATTTTAAACCAGCGAAGTAGTCAACCGTCATCATCTATTGAGGGCTTAGTAACTACGGATATCACAAGGATTAAAAGATCATCAGTGAAAAAGCTTTTATCCGAACTCTTGAATCTCCTATAGGTGTTTATAAACTATAAATACTCTTAGAAGGTCTTTTTAAAACCACCACGGCAGCTGAGAAACTAAGTATCCTTGCCTAAGGTGAAGCAGTATTTTCAGATCTGGCTCGTTGGTGATGCGAGTCTTGAGGGGGCGAAATAGACTTCTGTTATGCCTCTTTCGCTCTAATCTTGACTAGTTTTCTCCGTCTTCCTTTGGATTTTATTCCATGCTGACTAGAGATATTGATGATAGTAATGAACTTTTAAGCATTGTAGAGCCACGGTAAGATGGTGCCGAGGTTGATAAAGTTAACTAGATGATGTCTATTAAATCGCGCCTAATTCTAAATGATGGCATCCCAAGATATACATGGCCATTGCTCTTTATGATTTGGTTGACGGAAATGTTGGTCATTGAGTCCGTCGTGGACGAGATCTCGGTCGTTTTGATGAGAGCTTCAAGACCATGCTTCGAGGACGTCACTTAACGCTTACTGCCAAGATTTCTTTAATGAAAAGCGCGAGTGAGATGGATCGTTTGTAAAATGACCGACGACTCAGCCTCGGTGATTGTAGCTCATGCCCCGCTGACGTGCTTGGTCCGATGCCTTTAGACGCTCACGATGTACTGCGGCGTTACTGACGATGGAAATGGTTTTGACAGATGATTAAATGTGAGCCGATGCATTATGCTGATACTCGACTAACTCGGGTTGATCAAATGATACATCACTGAAAAGCATTATGTATGTCACATAGGCTTGACTGTTTATCATGACTGGCGTGTTTTGTAGCCTCGAGCCGCACGAGGAGATTGAATGGAGGATCTCGTGTTAGTATATCCATATTGTACCTGCAAAGCCTTGATTCGAGTCCGTAAACCAGCAAGATCTGGACGCGTATTCCTTTCTTAATTGACCAGGGAGCGACTTCGCTCAGATCGGCTTTAACCTTTCTCCGCAACCGATTAATTATCTTATCACTTATCTAATCCCAGGCCTACCCTATTGGCCCAGAGAAAATTCAGCTAACCTGGAATATATAGACTTATAGTTTATCTCAATTATATTTACTTCCTCTAACAATTCTATATCTTAGCAGCATAGAATATTACTGCTCCTACTATTGCGCGGCGTAAATTATATATAAAGAGAGTGTGATTTCTGGTGACGCATCTCTAGCGGATCAAAGTTGTTAGCACAGGCTCAGTGCTTTTCTAAGGTAACATGAATGATGCAAAAAAAGGGATCCATAGGCTTAGCCCCTATGCCAAAAGGTATGCCCTGCCTAGGTTATTAGGATACAGGGGTTCTAAGCACTATAACACGTATCAGTGAATGGCAGGATATCTTGAGGAGCACTTTTGTTTTTCTCTCATTGTCTTAAAATGGTCGGCAAAGGATTATGGTTCCTGTTCCGCCCTTTCTCTTGTCTTGATGCGGTTGATTCAAGTGAGGCGACAGATCGACATCATATTGCCTTTAATCATTCGATATATGCACAAGAGTTCCCTTTTAATATATTTGCATTATACTCATATATGGGAGAAGGAATATGTATCTATATATGCAGTCTTTGAGCTTCAACGCCTTCAACAGTAAAGTGGTGGGTTTAATTGATAGGCTGCTCACAGCGCAACATGTTCCCTACTCTGCACTGGGACTAGTCTGACCTGGTGGTAGCTTCTCTAACCATTATCTTATCTTATCTGAATCTTCCCCGCAACTGCCCCGTGAGAAATGGAACACTCAAGACCTGATACTCATACGTAGACCAACTGTTCAGAGATTTTGATCTCCAACAACCCAAAGGCCTCAAATCTCATAACGATAATCTTGGGCTTTGTCAGCATCGCCTCCCATGTCAATGGGCACACCTGCTTCAGGTCTACCGAAACGCCTGTCGCGGTGGCGGTTCTCCCTGTAAAGCATCACACTCATAATGACAGCGCTCAAGGCTGTCAGGAACACGAGGGAACTTGAAACTGCATTCCCCATGAGATAATATGGCGCGTCAGTTTTAGGATAAATGTTGGACGCGGCAACACCGACAGCGTGAGTGACAGCAATGACAATACCAAGGCCGACGCCTGCCTTTGTGTCTCCGGCAAAGGTTGAAGTGATCCAGGTAAGGACGATAGGGAAGGCCATGTATGTTCCCTAGGATGAGGCGGTAAGTCAGCGACTTGGAAGAGTTCCCAACGGGCAAAGGGACGCACGTACTGTGACTGCGAGAAAACATGTCACATATCGTGCCAAGTCATCTTTCAAAAGACCGAGACAGATATATCCAGTGCCAGCGATCAAGCCCCCGATAGAGATAGGGATACCTCTGGCCCGAAACCTGTCAGATAGGGTGGCCGTCACAAGTAAAGTGACATAAGCAACGGCATAAATAGGAGCTGTCATGAGATTCGCCTGCACAGAGTGGTAACCCAAGTCTTTGACAATTGTAGGCAGGAAAACAGCAGCTACGGCGAGGGACAAGGAAAGACCGGAATACATGACGCAAAAAAGGTAAAGACGGTAATCGAGAAAAGCTCTGCCAGAAGCCTTGTTAGTGATTGGAATGTCAGTTGGAAAAGAAAAGAGGATAGGCCTACGCTTTCACTTGAGCTTTGCTAATGCCTTCATCAGCGTTCCTGGTGAACCTGCTCCTTCGGTTCAAAATAATTTGATGCTCCTCGTCCGTGAACCAAAAGGATTTGCCAGACTCTGGTCGGCCAGGAAGCATCCAGAAAGTAGCAGCGCCCACAGCAATTGTTGGAAGACCCTCGACAAGGAACAGGCCCTGCCAGGAGGTAACAGCCATGTTCTTGGCAAGACCCATGGAGTAGGCAACTACACCCGAGATGACACCGCTCAAGGCGCTCATCCCCGCATAGGCCGCGATGCGCAGAGATAGTTCAGACTTGAGGTACCAGAAGCTGAGGTACAGGGCACATCCAGGGGCGAAGGATGCCTCGAAGACACCAAGGAAGAAACGCACCGCGATAAGTCCTCCGGGATTGACACACGCAGCCTGTAGGGTGCTGACAGCGCCCCAGCCCACGGCACAGATACCTAGCCACGTAGAAGGCTTCACGACCTTCAGCATCAGAGCACCGATCGTACCGAATACGACGGTGCCAATGTAGAAAGAAGCCGAAGCAATCTGATACTGGACGCTGGAGAGGCCGATATCCTCTTCGAGGCCAATATTGCGGGCGTTACCCATGTTACTTCTGTCGATATAGGAGAGAAGGTAGAGGAGCATGATCCAAGGAAGGATGGTCCTGTCGAGCTTTCTGACAAGTCGTTTCTCATCCGCTGGGCTGAAGGGCAATGCGGTCTCGGTGATTGCTTTTGGGGCTTCCGTGTTGTTCTCGAGGTGGAGACATGGCTGCTGTTTCTCGGGGGCCGACATGATATGCACGTGTCTTTACTTGAATGGAGAAGAGGTTTGAGAGCAGTTAGGCAATAGTGAGATTGAGCGAGATATAACATCGTTTATGTAGTGATGAGAGATTGGCCTTATACCCATGTTGGAAGTGGTGGCGGGTGAAATCCGCTGGATACAATGAAAAAACAAATGGGGGACCAATATATGCTCATTAACAACCCGGCTTCTAGAATAAGTTTCCCCGCGGGGCCCCGGAATCGTGGGGAAGCGGAGCACACCGCCCCAAGACTGGAGGCGGAGAGTCTCCGTACTCAATCTCCACACACGAGCCCGTGCGGCATTTGCCCATCCTCATGATCTAGCGGGTGCGTATGTACGGCAAAGTCCCGCTCTCGACTTTTGTAAACCTAATGGCCTATGTAACTATGCGTTTGCCACTTATATGCACGAGCTACCCACTTCAGAAAGTCTGCACCTGCGCATCAATCAATCATCCTGCGAGATGAATTGGTTCGCCCCCCCTCCCGTCTTGGAGCCAACGCTCCTGACCACGCTTCCATCCAAATTCCGCCTTGTTGGTGTATCAGAGCACTCGACGAACCAAAAGCGTGGCCGACCGCTCGATAGCTTCCTCGAAGGTCCAGTTGTCAGAGGAAACACCTTGTATCTGACCGACATCCCTTACGGCCGAATATTCGCCGTCAATCTCACCACAAAAGAATGGGATCTTGTGATCCAATACGACGGCGAGCCCAACGGCCTAGCATGGCATGAACAACGACATCAACTCCTCATTGCCGATTTCAAACAGGGCATCCTTGCTCTTGATCTCCAAACCAAGACCATAACCACTGTGATGGATCGCTTCAACGGCGAGCGACTCAAGGGCCCCAACGACCTGATAGTCGGCCGCGACGGCGGCATAATCTTTACAGATCAGGGCATGAGCGGCCTTCAAGACCCGACGGGGCGTGTATACCGCATCAGCTCCAGCTTCAATACGGGCAGTGGCGATAATCGTGTCGAGGTGCTGCTTCGCAACTGCCCTTCACCCAATGGTCTAGTTCTTGACAAAGATGAAAAGAACCTCTTCGTCGCCATGACGAGGGACAATAGTGTTTGGCTTGCGCCGCTGTACCCTGATGGCAGTGCGCAGCGGACAGGGAGGTTTTCGAGCTACTTTGGTGTTGGTGGACCAGATGGGTTGTTAACGAATGGTGAGGGTGATCTTTTTGTTGCGCATTCTACGCTGGGCACTGTCTTTGTGCACCGGAAGGATGGCACGCCGCGAGCGGCTATTACGACAAAGGGATTTGGTTCGGGCACGACCAACTTGACTTGGGGAGGAGGGGATGGGAAGACTCTTTATATCGTCGAAAGTGAATCTGGCACAATTCTGACGTTGGATTGGTATAATGTAGTAACTATGTAATAATTCTTGATAGAATAATGGGAATCTCTCAGAAATTTACCTCTATATGACAGGCTGAGCACAATACCTGAACACGTACTAATGACCCAAGATGGATAGAATTAACACCTCCATAAGAGCCCTAAATAAGAATCATATTATATATGGCCACGATATAGGTTTTAACGTAAAACCAGCAACAGGAATCCACAATGATGCGCGCTCTTCCAGATACATGAACAGGATTCCATTGAGCTTCCACGTACATCGCCCAAGACCCCGACGGGTTTCCTCCGCTAAATGGGAACTGTTAAACTTCGCTGATGCCGTTGTAAAGCCCAGAGCGGAGATCACCCGGTGAGCATAATGCAACCTTCTAAGCCTGTCGAAAATTGGTGACCAATGAGGTTTGCTAACACATGCGCGATTCTAGCTGTGATAAATGATACGCCCAATATGTTGATTCAAGTCTGCAGTCCTAATGCTTGTAGTCACGATGACAGTAATCCACATATAGACAACTAATCTCCGCAGCCATCGATCGAACTGATATAGCCCAGCGCATTCAGCATTCAATTCCTGGCTATATATAATACTTAGGCTATTAATACAGCTAAACAGCCTGAACTTGCACTAAAAGTTTCAGGTTGGAGGAGACTGTCGCCCGCTCCTATCCAAGCCTAATAAGGGGGGTAAATTTTAAGCAGGATCCTTAGATTCTTACCTGATCTTAACGGCTTCCTCTCGGCCAGGTTATATATATCTAACCTTGCGGCACTGATATATAGTTAATGCCTTCTATTCCTCGAGTATGCCCTACCTGCGCAAGGATATCCTTTGCTTAGGATCTTAAGACGCCCTGGTGTACCAATTACCACTGGTAATAGGCCTAATACTAACTTTTGCGGCCCATCTACCTGGTGTAGATTATGTGAATTGTGGAGACACGGTAAGCAGATAAAGACAGTGGGTATGGTTAGGAGTCTCAAGAAACCCACATGGGATATCTCACAATTGCAAATTGACTATTGCATGCAGGAAATTTCCACGCACCCAGCCATTAGTGGACTCCGAAGCTCAAGACATATACTGTGAATGAATGTGAACCTTGCTACTTGGTCAACACTTATAGTAATTGTCGCAGCGGTCATCATAACGTTCTTTTGAGTCTTCTTGGTGTACCCAAGAGTGAAGGCTATGCTATCTTGGCTTTGTACCAATCAGCCTCTTTTACGCAGGACCGATCGTAATTCTCAGACGGCATATGGGCCGAGTATACATCAAGAACGATCGACGACTTGTAAAGTGTTTAACTGAGAAGTTGCTTGTAACATCGTGAGGCGACTGGCGGAAGAACAGCACGAGCACTGTTGTCGAACACCAGATCAAGCCATTGCAAAGGATTAGAATCAATAGCCTGATGCTCCGAAATCAGACTATACACGGGTTTCAAATAGACTGACTCTTGTTTATAGATGAATCATGGGAAGCCAAGCCATTTCCGGTGTAAGCCTGCGAGAGACTTTGCACGATACGGGACTACAAAAAGGTCTCCAAGAGCCATTACGACGACCAGTCGTTGCGTTCATACTCAGCGGATTCGCGTACCAGATCATCGTTTCTGCGTCTGCACCAATCCTCGTGCTATGGTAAAGAAGTAGCACAGAGATTTAGGTGGGTGCTCAATGCCAGAGCTGAGCTTCACAACAAGACCGCCCTCTTTATCTCGTTCTTCAGCTCAACGAGCTCCTGAGAGCATCAGAGCATACTAATTATACACTGTAAGTCTTGCGGAGACAGAGCCTTCGTCTCAAAAACAACTACTCGTGCCATCATCACCACCTTCTTTGTCCCTTGTAACGTCGAGCTTGATTGCAGTACTCTCCCGGGCTTCTTCTCGAGACTAAGGATCTTTGCAGGAACTATACATAGAAGAGTCTTCTGAGATAATTTCCTTCCTGTTTCATGTCCCAATCTCTCGTCGTGCTGAGCCTCATGGACTTCTTCTACAAGCGCATTTACCAAAGACGCTGCCAGTTCTGGCAGTATGTTATGCCATAGAGTCTCATAAATGCCGCAGTTACCGACTACTTCATCTATGGCGGCTTTAATAATACAAAGAAACATCAGGTCATCTAAGTAGGATCCCAGTGCGACAATATTTTTACCTATCGTAAAAAAATGCAAAGATGGTTGGTTCTTTAACACTTATAAATATCGATCTAGTATGCGATGGACCTCGAGAATATTCTTAAGGCCTTTTAGATAAGAAAGTAATCACCGGTTCTGTCAGTATGGCGATTATGCAGCCCAGAACATCTAAGCATATCAGAAGACTGTTGCTTTCCCAAACTCCTCCCAGGGTGACCGACTCTGGTCCCACGTATGCTCTGCCTCGAGGTTGAAAACAACCACGCCTTGAGGGCCGTTCGTCATCCAAGACCAACCAGATGACATCTTCCTTATACTCTACTATACCTTGGTCTCTGTTCGGCCGCCTGTAAATGGCATTGGCTTCAAGCAATTACCTTGAAAGATATGGACCTAGCACATGGTATTCCGAGCGACAGATGAAAACAGCTTACCGAGCAGTGCGGATGCATCGGTAATTGAGAAGGTAAGCAAACAATGTAGAGCTGGTGGGTTAGGGAACCTGTTATTGACGAGCCAGGAGAGGCATGGGTTGGTTGAGATTGAGGAGTCGATAAAGCCTCCATAGGGGACTCAGGCTGAAACTCTCTGGAGCTGTTTACCGCGTCACGATAGCAGAGTAAGCAGACCTGCAAGTTGGGCTCCAATTACCCCGGGTTGCATGTGCCCATCTCAGCAACATCGAGTTTTATTCGGATACTTGAGTCGCGCCGTTAATTGAAGTTTCGATAATACATCGGACACGAATGTTGACGGTGCCTTTATAGGTGAACTTCGAATTACTTGTAGAGAAAGACATTAGTGGAGCTATTTCTTACAACATAGACACTCAGACATCGAAGAGATACTAATATGAAGGAGGGTAGATGACACAGATGCACCAGCAGTATTTCTTGCTGAACACGGCAAAACACCAACATCAACACAGTACCCAGCTAACAAAAGGTACGCTTCAGCATGAATGAAGTCTCTCATTGGTATGGAAATCGAGCTACGAAAATGTTAGTGACGTAGCAGGGGAAACAATCCTAAGCAAAGTCACTACGACCGATGTGACGTGGAGAAATTGCTAAGGCTTTCTATGACGTTCAATTCCACTGAGATGGTCAAGATACGGTCGAGGTCACAAATGAGGATGACGACCAGCATTTCTGTGTGAGCGAAGGCAAGACAGCATGCGTGACAGAATGACCAAGGTCAACGTATCAGGTGACTGTGGACACAGCATAGCATTCTAACGTGTTAGGCCTGGGCCCACGGCTCTGAAACGGAGACGACTACAGCTGTGTGTAGTCCCTGCCATGAAACTGACCGGGATATCTTGGTACACAAGTTTGAGCCAACAAATGCTTTTCACTTTGAAGCCCATCACTTGTTTGATACTGACCGACATTATATAGACATCACAACAAGACCACTCCATTTACGATGTGATATTGCATCTGCAGTTTCAAGCATCTGAGAATGTTGCGGCCGAGTTGTCGTAGTTGGGAATAGCAGGATCATGAATCAAGTTCTTCTCCATCGTGAAACGGTTTGGTACCTCAGTCACCTTGCATTTATCGACTCGATAGGATCGAAATTGAGCAGGGGCATTAGGCAATTACTTAGTGGTGAAATAAGTTGGGTTCCCGTCGTTGCTGATCATCGCGGTTAAGACTAAGAAATTTATAAGGAGGAATGGGCGGATACCTTGAACATGAAGAAGTACATGTTTGAGGTTTAGGCAAATAAAAGTCGTCGCAAATGAGTCAGGCCAGATGTGAGGCTCTGGTAAGACCAAGGCCTCTATTGTGAGGGAGATGGCAGAGGCTAAGCTTTACGCGGTTTACTCATGAAGACTTTTGACGAGATCCGAAGCTGGCCACTTAGCAAAAGAGTGGCTGAAGCTCTGAGGGATCGTAGCCGTGCTGACTACCAGGGATGTCTAGCCTCAGATCATCGCGGGGCAGGTCCCAAACTTTACTTGATGTTGGTTATAAGGTATTGTAGCAGCTAATCACGGCAGGCCAGAACGTTTTGTGTGAGTTATGCGGACCAATACTCAACTAACGAGTCGCCATCAAATGATTTGAAGATTTAACCCTGCTTCGTTCCCCCAAGCCCTGGTCTGATGTTTCTGATGAAATGTCTTTTTTGACTGTCAACGACAACATGAGGAGATCTACGGTTCTGCTAATGGTATTAGGTCACGCGTACCATGCACACATGAGAAGATGTGCTCAGCCTCATCAACCCCGCATCACCGTCAGTGCGTGAATTCCATTATCAATCAATTCACAAGCGAATGAAAGAACCAGATCCGATGGCAGAAGTACTAGGAATCGCGGCTAGTGTCATCGCCGTGGTTGATCTTTTGGCCAAGGTGGTTTCTTTATGTTCACAGTACTTGGATCAGGTAAATGCAAAAGACGATATCGAACAGCTCTGCGAGTCGATTGTCGCGCTTGAGACGACCACCAAAAAAAATTGACTTACATTCTAGGACACGATTGCAAAGCACGAGGTTCCGGAACTCGTCCGGCTTTTGGCAGCCCATGCCATCGCCCTGCAAGGCTTCTCGGTCAACTCTACACTCAGCAACTCTGACCTGCACTACCAAGTCTACCCATCTCAGTCACCGTTTGGAACTTCTCTCCAAGGCATGGTGCAGGCCATGGAGCTTACAATGTCACGCTTTGCAGCCGGTGTCATTGCAATGGTAGCAAACGTCAATTCGGATATCGTGGTTGATAGACTCCCACCGACAAAGGGATCGAGTCTCAACGTTGACCACCGGGACTACGTCTGGCTTGTCCTGCTACCGTTGTCTCATTTCAGTTTCTGTTTAGTATGGTTGTTACTTTCATGGCTACAAAGGTGGTCATTCCTCCGGAAGGAGCTACGTCCATGGCAAAGGTGCTGCATGCTATGGCGGCTAGCGAGAGTTCCGGCGGGGCCGAGTGGATCTATCGAAGCCGGATGAATTCCGCTGATGGAATTTATGACTTGTATCTTGGAGGGCGTCCACGTGGTGAGCTGGATGGCAAAAGCATTTAAGCATGACACTGACAAGTTGACTGGGGTAAAAATAGTCTTTCTGTATTACAGACTATGGTAAGCTATACGATTTATGATTAAGCGTTAGATAGAGACATAGACTGCATTATCAGTTCGGAGTAATGGAGTATGTCGTGGACTTTTAAGGACTCTAGTTTATAGGTTTTCACTAATCAAGAGTACCCTCACAAACATGCAGATCTCACACAAAATGACCAGAAGATATCGCTGATGGTAATTTCCTAGGATGAACTCTGACGATTCATCACTTCGCCTTCAGCCCTACCCACCGGCAAAGGCGACTTGGGCAGCCCCCACGGCTTCATACACTAGATGTCATTGCTGTCTGAGAGTTCAGGGCTCAGACGTCAAAATGCATGAAAAGAGCACTAAACTACTTTGTATATACCGAATTCTTTGAACCCAACTCAGGTTCAAAGCATATGTAAGGTGAGTAGTAACATAAGGATTCGACATTTAGGGACTGAAATATATATGATGTTTAAGAAAGGTGATATCGCATTGCGATGGATGGCCTTTCAATCTGGTGAGCAGTTTGGTTCAGGAACAGCGTAAGTCCTCGCTGTATGAATTAGAGGCGCCTTTTCATGTTTTTGAATAGTCAGCAGTCAAGGAGAACTTTCTTTGCCTAGAATGAAATTACATATTCTGTAGTTAAATGGCCTAATGCCGAAGTAAAAGGGGAGGCGTTGAGCGAAGAATCCGGCGTTCGCTTACTGGCAATATAAGAGATTCTAGTGGTAAATAATATCTTGTCGATGAGGGAATATGTGTCCAATTATCGAAGGAGAAGAAGAAAAATACAAGGTCAACTAATTCAAGACAAAGCCGCCTAGAAGAAAGCAGGAACGTTGCTACCAATATTTCTACCCCAAGTCTACTTAAATAAACCTAGAGGGCACTCGGGGGTAAGCGGGAAAGTAGTTCCATCTTCCTGCCAGCCTCGAATTCACGAGAAGCGACTCCACAGGTATTGAAAAAACCAACCCTTAAGCCTCCCTGCTACCGTAAAAGATAACTTGGATAAAGATAGCGTTAATAAGCGAGGAAGATAGGAGGATAACACCTCAAGTGGCTATAAGAGCTACTTTCTAACAGATTTAAAGGAATCTAAAGATAATTATATAGATAATAAAGAAAGTAAATATAAATATAATAAAGCATTTAAGTAAGGCATAATTAATTATTAAGATAAAATAAATTATATAAGAGTTAGGCTAAATAAAAAAATACTATTATTAATAAAAGAGGTATTAAAACTACTATTTAGGCTAATTATAAAGTTTAATATTAAAAAGGTTATAAATAGTTATTTACTTTTACTCTATTAGTATATTTAAGTAGGATCCTTAGATTCTTACCTAATCTTAACAGCTTCCTCTTAGCCAGGTTATATATATTTAACCTTATATATAACAGTTGGTTTCTAACTGTGGATAAACTAAGCCGTGCTAAGTTTATTATTAGCAGATTATATAAGGCATAATACTAAGCTTATCAAAGTATTATATCTCTTAATAGTAAATTTAATATATATTAGGCTTAATTAATATAAAAAAGTTTTATTAATAGCTAGTAAGCTAAGTTTTATTTAGGTACTAATAAATATATATATATATTAGAAGTAGCCTTATAACTTAATAGAGAATATAAGTAATCTAAGGATTAGATTTACAGGGATTAGTTATAATTTATAGTAATCTAGTCTTAGAGTATTATAATCTAAGTAATTTAATAGAAGAGGATTATTACTAGGAAAAGTAATCCTATAGTAATTAGTAAAAATTATAGGGGCTATATAATATAGGCATAGGGGTTATAATATAATATCTCCTCTCTGTTAAGTCTTATCCTTAAGACCTATATATCTCCTTATTCTTATATTAGGCTTTAGTAAATACTAACTCTCTTCCTTAATTATTTTCCTAGTATATTTACTAATTATTATATTATAAAATCTTTTATTAAAATCTTATAAGACTTTAAAGTATATCTATTTAGCAGATTTAATTATAAAATTTAATTTTAATATTATACCTTATTTCTTCTATAAGGCCAAGGGCCTTTATTATAAAATAATTAAATATTCCTCTTATTATTTTAAATATACTTAATAAGGTTAATCCTATAATACTTCTAGTATTATAATTACTTATTATATATTCTTTTTTATTTATTACTAGGTTTTATTAATTATTCCTCTTAATTCCTTAATTAAATTATAAATCTAATTATCTAAAGTAGGCAGAAGAGGAGGCTAAGGAGAAGCTTCTTAAGGCTTAGTAAGAAGTAAATAAGGCTATTATAAGATTATCTTATATTTACTATATAAAGCATTTTTTGCAGAAGTAAGGAATTTAATTTATTATTAATAGTTTAAATTCCTCTGCTAATAATATTATTACTTAAAAGGAGGATATAATAGTCCTAGATATTTAATCTTTTAGTAATACTAATATTATTAACTAGAATATAGTTTTTAATTTTTTATTTTCTAAGGTTATTAATAAAAATTCTTTAGGAGTTGTTAGGCATTTATAAGGTATTTTAGAGGTTCCTATATATTTTTGCTTTTTAGGTAGTTTTTCTATTTAATTAGATATATTCTTTATTTATTAATTATATTTATTTTCTTAATTACCTCTGCTTTATAGACTTCTGGTCTTGTAATTTCTTATAGTTTATTACCTATTTTGACTTATATAGTATCTGCTACTAATTTAAATAATAAAATATAAAAGACTAAATAAAGCTTAACTCTCGGTAATAGGTCTAATTTATAGTTATTTTCTAAGATTTTCTATAATACTTTATAAGGTCTAATAAATTTATAATCTAATTTGTGAGTTAGTTAATTTATTTTAATGTTTTTTATAGCTAAGTAGATTATATCTCCCTTTAAAAAGGTTAATCCCTTTAACCGTTTTAGGTTATAGTAGTTTTTTATACATTTTCTAATAAATTTGAGTTTTATTTTTATTTCTTTATATAGATTTTTAAGGTTATTGCTTTTAAGTATAGTAGTTAAGTTAATTGTTTTTTCTTATTATATATTATAGTATATATTTGGTATAAATCCGAAGTTAATATAAGCTAGTATAAGCTTTATGCTTTTATTATATATAGTATTATATATAAGTTAGGCTATTAATAGCTTTTTAACCTAATTATTTTATTTATAGTTAATATAATACTATAAGTACTGCTTAAGTACTTAATTTATTTATTTAGTTTATTTATTAACTTATGGCCAAAATGCTATTATAAGTTAATAATTTAATCTAAGTTATGTTATAAGTAATTACTAAAAGGTTATTATAAATATAAGTCCTTTATCTAAAAGGATTTCTATAGGTAACCTATATATACTAATAATATATTAGTAAAAAATATAAGAAAGTTCTTTTATATTTATTACTTCTCTATAGGGTAAATAATAGGAAAATTTTATAAGTTAGTTTATAATAATTATAATATTATTATAGAAGATTCTAGTTAAGGGTTCTTCTAATAAGGGTAGTTTAGTTATAAAGTCTATTATAATTAAGTCCTAAGGTCATTATACTACTAATAATAATTATAACTATTTATATAATTTATGCCTCTAAGCTTTTATTCTTAAGTATAGGTTATATTATTTAATAATACCCTTTATGTCTTTTCTTTTAAACTTATATTCTTAGTCTTATAGTTATTTTAATATCTTAGTAACTCCTTAGTATCCCTGTAGGGGGTATAAATAAAATTTATAAAGGAAGTTATATTCCTTATCTAATAAGGGTTTTATTTTAGTTATCTTTATAATTATTTTAACTAATTAAGTAAACTAATATTCTCCTTTTAAGTTAATTTCTAAGAGTTATTTCTTAGTTTTAATAGTTCTTATATTAAAGTTGGGTTATTAACTAATAGTATTTATATATTTATTATTTATTCCTTTATAGTATATAATTATAAAATTAAACTTATATAGGTATTTGGCATAATATAGTTATTATTAGTTTAGTTCTTATATTATTATAAAATAAGTTATATTCTTATAATTAGTAAATACTTTTACTAAATACTTACTTCCTCTAAGGTAATATTTAAATTCCTTAAAGTAGTTAATAATAACTAGGAATCTTTTATTATAAATAGGATAATTAAGTTTTACTTTATATATCTTATAAGAGTAGAAAGTAATAGGGTATAATATATTATTATTATCTTATTATCCTATTTATCCTCCTAAGGTAAAGTTAGAAGTATTAGTTTTAAGTTTAACTTACTAATTAGGGTTAAATATAACTAAAATAGGTTTATCTATAATAGCTAATTTAAGCTATTTAAAAGCTTATTATGCCTTATTATTCTATTAGAATTATTTATCCTTTTTAATAATCTTAGTAAGAGAAATAGTAATTTTACTAAAACCTTTAATAAATTATTAGTAATAATTAGTAAATCCTAAGAAGGATTAGGTTTCTTTTATTAATATAAGTAGTTTCTATTTAATAATTATTATAATCTTTTATTTATTTATTTTAATTTTATTATATAAGATTTTATATCTTAAGTATATTACTTAAGACTAATAGAAGTAACTTTTTATAGGTTTAATAAGCATATTAGTATCTTATAATGCTTTAAGAACCTTATAGATGTATTTTATATGCTCTTCTTTTATATTAAAGAAGATAAGGATATTATCTAAGTAGTAGATTATAAAGATATTAAGGTGCTTTTAAAGTATATTTATAATTATATATTAAAATACTATAGGTATATTAGTTAATTTAAAAGGCATAACTAAGTATTTAAATAATTTATATTTTATTTAAAAGGCTATTTTCTATTTATTACCTTCTTTAATATAAATAAGATTATAAGCAGATTTAAAATTAAGGGCTATAAATTATTTCTTACTAAATAGGCAGTCCTTAAGTTTAATAATAAGTAATAATAGTGTTTTATCTTTCTCTATAATCTTATTAAGTAATTAGTAATTTACTATAAGTCTTAATTTATTTAAGTTAGGTTTTAATATAAATATAACTAGGTATCCTACTAAGGATTTTAATAGTCTAATATATCCTTTCTATAATATATTATTTAATTATTCTCTAAGTATATTAAGCTTATCTTAAGATAGGTTATAAATAAAAAAGAATTTCAGATTCTTTCTATCTTTTAATATAATTTTAATATTATAGTCTATATATTAAGGTAGCTTAGTATCTAGCTCTTTTTAAAATAGTTTTTTATAGATATAATACTTTAGTAGTATATTCTTAAGTTATTTATTAAATGCCTTTATAGTAATTTATTTTATTTATTTAATATCTTAATCTAATTATCTAAATTATTCTTTAAGAGTTACTATTATTTATCTAATATATTTTATTTTACCTTTATAGTATTTATATTATATTCCTTTTAGAATAAGTAATACTTGTGACGGTTGGTTTCCAACTGTGGATAAACTAAGCCGTGCTAGGTTTATTGTTGGCAGATTGCGTAGGGCGTGTAACTGAGCTTGTCGAAGTGTCA
>NW_022158756.1:0-2546 GCF_000260195.1 Fusarium odoratissimum NRRL 54006
TCTGTGGACCAGATCTTCCTTACAGCCTTCACGGCATTGCTGACCCAGGCTGGGTTTCTCTTCCACTGCTCACTCAGATAGCTCTTTCGGAGTGCTGGGTGGAGGAGAATACCGGCCACGTACACCGGAGCTTGTTCGGTAAGCTGGTAATACTTCTCGAACTTTAGCCAAGCCACGTGAAAGCGCGCGTAGAAGCGTGGGCCGCTGAAAGCCCGGTTTTTAGTCCGCGTGAAGTGATGATGGAGGAAATCCATATGGGAGAGAACTTCATCGAGTGTATTCTCCCGGCCTTGGCGTACCGAGATCTGGTGGAATACTTGTAAGAACGCATGAATATCCCCGAGTTCGTTCCAGTCGTTGTGGTCCAGTGCATCTTTCTCGATTTTGGCATGATTTTCTTGAATCCAATCCATGAACTTTGCCCGATTCTCAATTGCCACGTCAATGAGGCGAAACCATGAATTACAACGTGTGTCATTGTCCCTCGGCAAGGCCCTGCCAATCTCGGCCTTGAAGTCGTTGTAAATGCTGGTAGAGCTCCTTGAATATATGCACAAGTTGTGGAGTTTCCCCAGAACACTAAACTCCCGCCATTCCTCGGTAGCTTGTGCCTTCGTAATAATGCCCCCTTCTTCTTTTTCGGATAGCCTGCACAGCCGCTCGTACGCCTCATCAATCCCCTCTCTCTCATCCTCCTAAATCTTCTTTGCTTTACTCCGAAAGAGGAAGGCTTGAACGATGAGGTTCATGATGTGGCCACTGCAGCGTAGTCGCCTGGCAACCGGATCTAAACCATCAATCTCTCTTGCGATATCGCCAAGCATAGTGTCGTTAGCGTCGTGGTTATCCATCGTAAAGTAGCCAACCTTTCCTCCGAGATCGTACTCTTCGACAACCTCCAGGAAAGCCTTGGCTTGCAATTTCCCGTTGTGGCTTCCTTTGAACTCGCGCAGTGACAATAACGCTTGAGCGACTCCTCTCGTCTCCGCATCTACAAAATGGACCACGATTGCTTGGTATGCCGCCTTCTGTTCTGATGAGGTCCACATGTCAATGGTGAAGTGGACCATAGATGAGAGAGAATTATGAAGCTTCTTAACGAGCCCTTGTTTGTGTTGAGCGAAAGTCTTCTTGAGAAGCTTCGGCACCGCTCTGCGGCTGCGTAGGAGGACGTCCCGGGCCATATAGTTGCAGGAGAGTATAACAGCATGAAACTCAGGGTACTCGATGAATGTATGGGCGATATTGCGAACCGCAAGAAGTCTGGCGAGTGCTTCCTCGAATGCAGGAATATTAATAGCGTTTGCCAAATATTTTTCCTCATTAAGGTCTCGATTGGCTTGACGTTCCTCCTGCCTTCCGAACAAGTCCGTAATGGTGCCATGTTGCTGCTTCTTCAGATCCGACCTTTCCACATCAGACTTGCGTATTGTGATATCACGCGCTAAAGTGATATTCATATTCATATTCACATATTCGCAAAAAGTGTGCTAGAATATCACCCTAGCACTTTAGCACGATTGATATTACTATAGCACTTTAGAACAATTGATATCACTATAGCACTTTAGCACCTATACTATCAGGTATCCGCAAATCGATCAGAATTAACATAAGGGTCTTCATCGCCGCCACTATCAAAACCCGTATCAGTAATTACACCCATACCACTATGGACAGCCTTCTGGATATGCCCTTCACGCAGCCAGTTACCTATACATTCAACCTTCTCAAGATTCTCGCAAGTCATTCGTTCTCTATCCCAGGAGAGAGTACGTCGACCACCAGAGAATGCACATTCCGGATCAGCCGATTCAGGCGCGATCGAGAGGATATCAATAGCCATTATTTCGATGCGAATCCTCGTGACCATGAAATGCGACTAGTGCTGTTAAGGGGGTACTTGCGCAAGTGTGGGGAAATACGTGAGAACCTGGGATCTTTCTAGCACTCAGGTATAGGGTATGCCTGTCTTGCAAAAACTCCCACGAATTTGAACACATGCTGTTTTTCCGTAGATTAGAAGTAATGCAAATGAAAACTGGTCCGTTTAGATATCTCCCATTAGGAGCTTTCTACCGGTGCCAGTGTTCTCACAATCAGAAGACTATTTCGACCTTGGAGTCTCACATGTATGTCTCCTGTACCCCCAACCTTCCTGTACGAGGTCACTGACCGTTCAGAGGCAACACCAGAAGAAAATGTCCCCTTGTGCGCCTCGGTGGTCTGTGCACGATGACACAAGCCAATAGGGGTGTTGCAAACGCTAATTACAGTAGATAAGATTAGATGGTCTTATCGATAAGGGTACTTACGGGCGATAGCATTTTAGCTATCGTGATATCACATTTACCTGAAAAAAAGTGTGATATATATTCACGGTGATATGTATCACCTTAGCACTTTAGCACAGTGTGATATCACTTTAGCATATCACAATACGCAAGTCTGGTGATACGGGAGGGTGTTTGTACAGCAGGGATACAATTAATACAGTACAGTATCAAGATTCTAGTCAGAATAGTCGTTCATCACGTTCAATCATA
>NW_022158756.1:2646-15551 GCF_000260195.1 Fusarium odoratissimum NRRL 54006
GGAGCACGAACGCTCGGTTGATCTTGTGATACGTCATCCTCGCCTTGTCGTTCAGACGTGTCGTTGTGGGCTTCTTGGTGCGATTCCAGTTGTGATTCTCGCTCTCGCTGTCGTTGTCGGTATCAGTGCTGGATAGCCACGCTATGAAACTGAAACTGGGGGGAGTTTCGGTTTCATGAAACCGGGCGTCAGTATAGTTTCAGTTTCATATGAACCGGTTTCAGTTTCATACGAAACAATATCCAGTTGCAGTCCAATTTTTTGACAAGCTAGGCATCGATATACACCTTATCTCCAAGTACCCCAAAGATGTTTGGCATTGTCTGCCTACCTACACTACCAATTCCCTAGGCTCGCCATCACCTTCTGCCCCCTTACTCCTCTCTATATCTTCTTGGAGTATCCTTACAGCCGCGTCGATATCCTCCGCTTCCCTAAACACCCCTGCAAGAAGCGGCCTGCTCTTTCCCTTTGGAACACTTATTCAACTTTTAATGCACTCACATGCCTCTACCATTTTGGCAGACATGCTACTTCTATCCCATCTAACCTGCGGCAGGTTACCTGCCGTCTTGCGCCTGAGAAGATTCGCTCTGCTTCCGTAGACATGGGGGGGATGCAGAATATGTCAATAGCCATACGGCAGAGGAGGGGGAAATTCTCTCGCTGGGTCGGTTCAAGCCACCACTGCAAGGCCGTTTGTTGTCCAATCCCAACCTGTGAGCCCTGCGAAGTATCATCAAAACCAGGCCATTAGAAGGCTTCAAATTACTTACATAAATAAAGCGGTCGAATTCATCCTTCACCTCACTCGCTGTGCTGTACACCTTCTGCCTCCAGCGATCAAACTCATCGAGTTCTTGCTCTTTCTCCTGTTGTTCATCTGGGAGCTGGTAGCTCTTGTAGTCTGTGGACCAGATCTTCCTTACAGCCTTCACGGCATTGCTGACCCAGGCTGGGTTTCTCTTCCACTGCTCACTCAGATAGCTCTTTCGGAGTGCTGGGTGGAGGAGAATACCGGCCACGTACACCGGGGCTTGTTCGGTAAGCTGGTAATACTTCTCGAACTTTAGCCAAGCCACGTGAAAGCGCGCGTAGAAGCGTGGGCCACTGAAAGCCCGGTTTTTAGTCCGCGTGAAGTGATGATGGAGGAAATCCATATGGGAGAGAACTTCATCGAGTGTATTCTCCCGGCCTTGGCGCACCGAGATCTGGTGGAATACTTATAAGAACGCATGAATATCTCCTAGTTCGTTCCAGTCGTTGTGGTCCAGTGCATCTTTCTCGATTTTGGCATGATTTTCTTGAATCCAATCCATGAACTTTGCCCGATTCTCAATTGCCACGTCAATGAGGCGAAACCATGAATTCCAACGTGTGTCATTGTCCCTCGGCAAGGCCCTGCCAATCTCGGCCTTGAAGTCGTTGTAAATGCTGGTAGAGCTCCTTGAATATATGCACAAGTTGTGGAGTTTCCCCAGAACACTAAACTCCCGCCATTCCTCGGTAGCTTGTGCCTTCGTAATAATGCCCCCTTCTTCTCTTTCGGATAGCCTGCACAGCCGCTCATACGCCTCATCAATCCCCTCTCTCTCATCCTCCTAAATCTTCTTTGCTTTACTCCGAAAGAGGAAGGCTTGAACGATGAGGTTCATGATGTGGCCACTGCAGCGTAGTCGCCTGGCAACCGGATCTAAACCATCAATCTCTCTTGCGATATCGCCAAGCATAGTGTCGTTAGCGTCGTGGTTATCCATCGTAAAGTAGCCAACCTTTCCTCCGAGATCGTACTCTTCGACAACCTCCAGGAAAGCCTTGGCTTGCAATTTCCCGTTGTGGCTTCCTTTGAACTCGCGCAGTGACAATAACGCTTGAGCGACTCCTCTCGTCTCCGCATCTACAAAATGGACCACGATTGCTTGGTATGCCGCCTTCTGTTCTGATGAGGTCCACATGTCAATGGTGAAGTGGACCATAGATGAGAGAGAATTATGAAGCTTCTTAACGAGCCCTTGTTTGTGTTGAGCGAAAGTCTTCTTGAGAAGCTTCGGCACCGCTCTGCGGCTGCGTAGGAGGACGTCCCGGGCCATATAGTTGCAGGAGAGTATAACAGCATGAAACTCAGGGTACTCGATGAATGTATGGGCGATATTGCGAACCGCAAGAAGTCTGGCGAGTGCTTCCTCGAATGCAGGAATATTAATAGCGTTTGCCAAATATTTTTCCTCATTAAGGTCTCGATTGGCTTGACGTTCCTCCTGCCTTCCGAACAAGTCCGTAATGGTGCCATGTTGCTGCTTCTTCAGATCCGTCCTTTCCACATGCTCTATCGCCCGGATGCCATAAAAGTCCCGCAGGTGCTTGCGGGCTCGACTCAGGTTCGTCGTTACCGAATTAGGCTTTTTCGTGGAGTCGCAATGCTTGCAGTACCAAATTTCGTGGTATGAGGCATCGCGGGCTTTCTCCCCTCTCTCTTCATAAGGGCCACGCGCCTCGTTCCAAGTGCTTTTGTTTGTACGGCCTTTGGCGCGCTTGCCAGCCCGATCAGAGGGAGAGCGATCCAATGTGCGCTTCGCGGGAACGGGAGAACCAGGCGAAGCAGGCCCTAAGAGCTCATCAGAAGGCTCCGATAACAAGGGAGCGGGCGAAGCTGATGACATATTGTCGGACAATTAATTCCATAGGGATCAGTGGTGGCACCAGTCAATTGATGAGAATTATCTAAAGAACAAATGAAATTGAACAGCCATGTGTTCGGGCACAGCTATTTAAGCTCATGTCGTTAGGATTGGAGTCCTTGATGCGACAAGCCGGACGTAAAACCGGAGACACGACTCTAAAGTACGGGCCGCGTTTCACATCCAGTCGCACGAACCTAATGGTGATATGCGACACATATTTACTATTAGCAAGTTTCTAACTGCATTAAAGGCATTTGGTTTGCGAAAATTTCTTGGTTAAGTACTAAGATATTTGGGACTCATCGGGCGTATATGAAACATATGAAACTGGGTGAGTTACTGTTTCATACGAAACCGGGTCCAGGGACTGTTTCAGTTTCATATGAAACAGTATGAAACAACACGCGTGGCTATCCAGCACTGCAGATGGTGACCAAGAAGATCCTCAGTCTTAGATTGGAGGGTCACTGGGCTATTTTGTTCCTCTCAACACTTTCCCCAGCACAGAGGCAAAGATGGCAATCATCTGACACTGGCAAAGGCCGGAGTTCAGCACAACACGAGAATCAAATTCGCTGCCGCAGAAGACTAAATCCTTGACTCTCATCGTCGTGAGATGGGCCAGTGAGCAATTGTAACTAGAACCAGAGCTAAATAGCTACGAATTCATAGACGTCTTTAAACCCCTCTCAAAGGCTTGTACGCGCAAAAGGCCACTCGGTGGAGGCAGAGTATGTACCGAGACTTAGTCAACTCGCTATTCGTCAAATCCAGCTCCTGCTATCCTTCAAGATTATTCATGGCGTACTTCCTAAACCAAGGCCAATACGTCCTTTGTGACCACAGCGCTAGCCTCTGCAGAACTTTGATGATCTGACATATCCCCTTCAGTCCAGTAGTCGACCCGAAGCCTATCTTATTCCAGATTATAGTCTGCCTATCATTCCTCCCCTCGATCATTTCGCCCCTTGTTGCAGCCAGGAATGTCCAGTCATGCCCTTGCACGATAATCGCCGGTAAGAAGCATAGCTCATCACGCGCGACCTTAGAGTCGCCTGTGAGTCGGTCGAGGCAGTTCCAGTGAGCCGAGAGCCATACAGTCTGTTGTGCCATGGCGGATTGCCACTCTTCACCGGTGAGTTTTGTCTCGATGCTCACGCTGATAGGGCAGGCACGAAGTGGAACAAAGTCTGTATGATTGACGGAATCGTTTGGTGAGAGTAGTGATTTGTCGGAGAGGCAAGTTGCTGCTTTGGTTTTCTCGATTGACTCGACCATGAAACAAAAGTCGACTCTCTTCTTGTGCTGCATGGCTAATGTATTTGGAGCATACATAGGGGAGATCTGTGCAGTCGTGCTGTAACATGGTTTAATATCAGTATCTCCATGACCCCCAAATCCTGGTTACTCACGCATTAATAACGTCAATCAAGATCTCTTCTTGGTTTGCAGTAACGTCCGCAGTCGCATGTGTAGTGACATTGGCGTACTTAAGCGCCAACTCCATCAAAGGATAATGCACGGCGCAATTCCAACCTGCTTCAGAATGGCTATGGTTTTGGCACCTCTCGGCCTTTTGCCATGTCTCGACGAGAGCGTCCACAGGTGGGAGTCTGCCCAAGGCCTCTCTAACCCCTGACTTATCCACCGGATCTGGCTTGAGAGCTTTCTGAAATAAATGTACGTGATTCCCGCCTGCACTCGCTCTTTTTTCAAACTCGATCTGGTCCAAACGTTAATATCAGAACTCTCATGTTAAAATTGTCCGCCTACTTACCTTATCTGCAGCAGTCATGATATCGAAGCCACCGCTATCACGCTTTATATCTTGCACTATGTTATCAAGGGCATCGGGAAGTGGCTCGGAGCCATCAAACGACGGATGAGTGATGAGCCCGTCCATACGCATAGCAGAAATTCCCCTCTTTGTTGGGCTGCTGTTGCCACTTCTAGCAGTTCGGACCCGTTTATGCATTGATTCGGAGTTTGCGTCGCTGACTCCGGACGACGACAATGATATTGAATCACCTCGCCTTAACGGTAACGTCCTACGTGGAGTTGCATTGGGGTCCGGCCGGGGCCGTTTAGAAAGTGAGCCACCGTCCTCTGTCATTGGAGGCGACAAGAGGCGCTTCGCAGGATGCTTATATGTGATGTCCTCGAGGGCGTCTTTCTTCGAGCTGGGGCCTGGAGGTGGAGATGGATCAGTAGGCAAGGAGTTCTGAATTGTGAAAAGCCAATTGACGATGCGCTGATCAGAGTCCTGAGAGTCTGTCATTGTTAGCCGTGGCGATGCCTCTCAGTAACTGCGCTCGTGTTGTTGAGCGTCTACTCTATATTTGCGGCGTCGTTGTTGTGATTGTTTAGTTGTTGTTGTTGTTCCTTTGCCTTGCGGGCTAGCGTTGTTAGGGTGACTTTCCTTCGGAGATCACGTGTCGCTAGCCATCCGAGCATATCCGGACAGTCACGTGGTTTCAAAACTGATTGAGCGAAACTCTGTACCAGAGTCATGGCAAAGAATCAGCCGCCGAGGCAATCACGTTCATCGAACTGATTCAGATTCTTTTGCATTTTTGGAACCGCGGCCAATAGACAAAGCTGAGCACTGTGAGGAGACTGTAGACACACAATCGCGAAACAGTACTATGTTCATCCAAATCGCGCCGCATTATTCAATTTCCGTCCGTGCCACCCTTGCAATCTACCGGCGTTTTTCCAAACAATCACTTCTAGTAACTGATCCACCACGATCACCACTGATCCCGCGACAACCTCACTGATCACTATTATCACTCACTAGTATATAGACCACACTCATTAGCACTTTCATAGAACTTAGCTCACCAGCTATCAATAAGACTTCTTTACCTACACACTTACATACGCCTGCGAATACTTTTTGCACCCCACTGTAATGTTGAGACAGTATGGCTAAGGTGGTCCGATCTGCTGGTGGCTAGGATGTGGATACTATGTAAGGAGCTGTGCTCCTCTCAGACATATGTAACTTAGAACTAACAATAACAATAATCAACCCTTTTACTTTAACAGGTTATAAGCCCGGAGGGCACTACCTTTTCTCCAACCGCAAAGCTGAGTGTTTTCTGTCTTCTTTTCTAATTTTCCTAGATAGTATAAGAAGTCGAAAGGCTTCCTTCTACTGCGTATATATATTTAGCTTACCTGGAGCTATTTTTCCTTTATTGGATATTTTATAGAGTTTGGAAATTAACTAATAGGATATATCTAGAAACCTTTTTAGAAGGACCCTTTAACCCTCTATCTAAGACACCAAATTTAAATTATTAATCTTAAATAATTAAGAGACTTTAGATTATAGTCTGGCTGATGAACTTGCCCAACTAGACTGGTCCCTTTGTCTAAGATTATTAAAGCTCCTTGGTCGGGTGACCTGCGCCCTCACAGACTAAGACCGCCTGAAACGTGGTTTATAATATAGTTAACCTTAGATCATTGTCTCTTCTCCTGACAGCGGGAATGATATAAATGACTGAGACTGCTATGCGTTTTACCTTTTAGATAGTCTTTACCTGGCTCGGATAACCCCTATTTATGCGGTATTATTATATTGCCTGACGAAGGAAAGACTCCCCCCTAAGCCTTGACTAAAGAATTGTCGATAGCCGTCTGTCCCTCTGTACCTTGATTATCAGCCTCCCCGAGAATCTATTATGTCCCTCTCCAAGGAATCTCTTAACCTCGTAGGCAGCTCCGGCACCATTCCAAAGCTAGAGCAAACCAGCCACTGGCTGACCTGGAAGAGAGAAATACTTGACCTTCTGGATATGTGTAGATATGGAGATCTTCTGACTAGGAACATATGCTTAACCATTAACAGAGGGGAATGATCTTGCAACTCAGATTAAGGCCTAGAGGAGCCGCCAGGATTGAGCATGCGGCGCCATTTGAAGTCGACTCGGCTATAACGCCCGAGTATTTACCATAGGGATCCTAATAGCACAGGGTATAATTAGTTACCTTGAAACCCGGTATTACCCTGTTAGAAGCGCTATCTTCTAAGAGCTTAACCAAAGATATTAAGAACTTACCCTTAACTCTTGTAATTCGGTTATAGAATATGCAAATAAGCTTTATTAAGTAAGGGCTAAACTCTTAGAGATAGATAAAATCTGCTAAATAGGGGAACTACACTTTGTTAATAAGTTCCTCTGCGGACTTGGCCCAGACTATAAAGTCTTCCTTACTGCATTTAATTAGAATTATAACATTCTTCCTATCCGAGATCTAAATAATTATAATGTTATTCTTAAAGAGGCCGTTATGTTCGAAACGGCTATCTTTGCTGCATCTCAGGAAGAGGATAGACAAAGAGGAGCTACTGCAAGGATTATACATAGAGCTATAGTAGCCTAGGGCACCCTATGCTGTGGACACTGTAGAAGAAAAGGGCATAATAAGTCAACTTGCTAGAAGCTTTACCCTGAACTTAGAAGAGAGTATAGCAAAGCTGGTTATAAGAGATGATAATGGAAAATGCAGAGTTAAGAGAAGGACAGGGAGAAGATAACTAATAAACTGGAATCTGCCATATATATAACTCCTGCATACCTTCAACCTGATTAAGCTCAACTGGCTCTCTGGCAAAATGACTTCCAAGGTCACCTTGGATTAATTGGCTTGTTATTCGGACTATCTAGTCTCTAGGCATCCCTCTAAACTTAGGCCCTTAAACGGATCTACGTCTTAGATAGTGGCGCCTCCTTGCATATTTTCTGCTAATACAAGAACTTTATAGTCCTTTAAAAGTACTATAAATTACCTATCAACGGCATTACGGATGCAAAAGTCATACCAGGAGGATGTGGAATATACTGCCTCCGCGTGCAAGGGCCTAAGGGGTCATATAATATTACCCTTGATAGCGCTCTGTATATTCCAGAAGGACACGCTAACCTCTTATCCGTGTTAGTACTAGAGAAGAAGGGTGCAGAGGTTATCTTCCGAAATGGAAAGGCAGAGGTCACAAATAAGGGAAAAGTCGTCCTCACTGCGACAAGAATCTCAGGTGTCTATATAGTCGACAAAGCTAAGGAAGATCATTTTTAAACCGCTTTGGCCTCCTTTTCGGTGAGAGATCCTTAACTACACCTTTGGCACGAGCGACTTGCATATTTGGGAGAGAGGAATATCAAGAGACTGATAAAGATATCTACTGGAATTCAACTAGATAATTCTACCTCAAACCCATATAGAGCCTGCATATAGGGCAAACTCAGGGAATATCCCCATATCCAACTAATTAAGAAAGGCACTTACCCTCTAGAGTATATTTATGCAGATATTACCAGACTATTCCCAGATATAGGAGTAGATAGAAGCAGGTACTAGGTTTGCCTTATTAATAACTTTACTTAAATATCCTAGGTATACCTAGTTAAAGAATAGTCAGAGTTTAAAGAGTATTTCTATTATCTGTTACTATAGTTCGAGAGACCGGAAAGATAATATCACTTCCTGCACCTTAACCGAGGGGGAGAGAACCAAAGCCACAGCCTGACCCGACTATGCCGGGACAGAGGAATCAAACTCTCCTACACAGGAACTGAACAGCATAAACAAAATGGATTGGCTAAAGTCCTTAATTAAATCATCCTGGAAAAACTTACACCGACACTGCTTAAATCCAGACTCGCTTTAAAATAGTAGCCGTACTTCCTTAAGGCAGTAAACTGCATCCGAAATCTCTATCCTACGGCAAGCATTTCCACTATCTTATACTAAGCCTAATATAGAGATATTCCTGACCTTAGCTATCTGCAAGTTCTTAGCTTATAAGGATAGGCTCTGCTTCTATCCTCTAAATAAAAGAAGATATAGTTAAAGAGTATTCCCTGCCAGCTTCTCGGCTATCAGGGCAGTATGAACTATATACTCCTTAATGAAAGGGGATAAGTCTTTGTATCTAATAATGTTATCTTCTCTGAGACTATTAAAAATATCAAACTAATACTTGATAATCTTATATATTAAATATATAATCAGAGACTATTACAGAGATAATAAGTAATCAGCAAAGAGGACAGCAATGCGGAAAATCCTATTGTTCTAGAGCCGTCGCCCCTCCTGATAGCATCGAGAGAGGCAAACAGAAGCAGGGAAACCGGTCGTGGAGAGACGACGCCGGATAAGCCCCCAGTGGGAGATATAGAATAAGATCCAGACCAAGAGTCAACCAGATTAAGTATTCATATTGCCATAGATAAGCGCGAAGTGTCATCGGAAGAAACAGAGGAGCATGCAGAGTCTCAGCTGCCTGAAAGATTAACCAGGGGATAGCTGCTATTGAGATATATATTAGCCAGCATAAAGTTCGCCTTCCTAGCAACGGTTGCAGAATAACTATATCTAGTTGCTTATAATATTGATTAGTCTGAGCTAAGAACCTTTAAGGAAGCTACATAGGGTATATATGGAAAACTCTGGTGGGGAGGATTAAAGGATGAATATAGATCTCTGGTCGAGAATGATGTTTAGACCTTAGTCACGCTTCCCCTAGGACAAAAGGCCCTTCAAGGCAAATGGGTATTCAAGCTCAAAAGAGGAGAAAATAGGCAAGTTCTATGATATAAAGCGCGATTTATCATAAGAGGTTTTAAGCAAAGGGAAGGAATTAACTTTAACAAAACCTTCGCCTCTGTTATTAAGCCGATAAGCTATAAGATAATATTCGCTATTGCAGCAGCACTCAATTTAAAACTAGAACAGATGGATATCAAGATGGCCTTCCTCTATGGCCTCGTAAATAAGGAGATATATATCCAGCAACCCAAAGGATTCAACGATAGAAGTAGGAGAGTCTGCAAGCTCCTAAGAGCCTTGTATAAACTAAAGCAAGCACCAAGGGTATAATACAAGACTCTCTCAACCTTCCTCGAGACGCTCGGGTTCAAGGCTTTACTTTCAGATATAGGAGTCTTTATAAAAGGTCACACGTTCATTGCAGTCTATATAGACAATCTACTTATTACCAGGCCCTCCAAGGACGAGATCATAGCAGTCAAGCAAGCTCTATGCAATAAGTTCAAGATAACCAACCTAGGTCCATGCAAATACTACCTAGGCATATCTCTAAGAAGAGACAGAGCAAACCAATCAATTTTCTTATCGCAGACGACCTACCTCGAGAAAGTACTTAGAGACTTTAAAATAAACCAGTGCACTCCCAATACCACACCAGTTTCAACTAGCAAGTTCAGAGAACTAGGCCCTGACTATAAGGCAGTAGATGAACTTAAAGAGTAGTATGCCAAGGCGATTGGGTCCCTGATGTATCTTATGCTAGGGATAAGACCCGATATTACTTTTGCTGTCTCCTTATATAGTCGATACTTAGCAAACCCAACCAACGAGCATCAGACAGCTATTAAGCGTATCTTTTAATACCTCAAGGGATCGCAAAATCTAGAACTAATATACCAAGGTGAACTGCAACCTCTCCTCGGCTACACTAACTCAGATTAGGCAGGAGATCTAGAGACTCGAAGATCAACGTCTAAATATGTGTTTAACCTTGGTACAGGCGCTATCAGTTAGAGCTCAAAGAGACAAAGAACTATAGCCCTATCTTTATGCAAAGCAGAATACATAGGGCAAACCGCAGCCGCAAAAGAAGCAGTCTGGCTGCGAGGTCTGCTCCAAGAGCTGTTAAAAGAATACAGGGAGGTTCTAGAACTAAAGACAACTATAATCTTCAGGGACAACCAAGGAGCAATCGCAATATCTAAGAATCCGCAGTTCCATACAAAAACCAAGCACATTAATATTCAGCATCATTACTACAGAGAGAAGGTCAATAATAGAACTATTAAGTTCTAGTATATTTCAACAGGCAAACAAGTAGCCAACGGCCTAACAAAGGCCTTACCAAAGGATTATTTCCTTCTATTTAGAAATGCACTAAGTCTTAAAGAATGATAACTATAAGAAGGTGCAGAGATAAACCAAAACAGGAGACCTGCCATAGATAGACAGGAGACCCACAGATCCAAGATTACATAGAAACATAAAGAAGGCGCAAAGGTAAGGTAGAGTAGGAGAGCTTCTAAGCAAGTAGAAGGAAAGCCATAATCTCAAGGTTATGCTAAGCGTAAGGAATGTGCAAAGATGGACTAAAGTGGGAGACCTATTATAGACAGGAGACCGGCGATTTTAAGAAAGATTTTAAGACCTGCAGAGATAGATATAGGCAGGGGACCTTCTGCGGATAGAAGACCTATAATCACAAGATCACAAGACCTGCAAAGATGGGCATAGGCAGGAGATCTTCTGTGTATAGAAGAAGACCAACAAGTTCAGGATTATATCAGACTAAGAGGAAAGGTGCAAAAATGAACTTAGAGGGAGATCTTCTGCAGACAGAAGAAGACCTATAGTCCCAAGAAAGCTTACAAGACCTGCAGAGATAGGCTTCAGTGGGAGATCTTCTATATATAGAAGAAGACTAATAAGTTCAGGATTGCATCAGACTGAGAGGAAAGGTGCAAAAATAAACTTAGAGGGAGATCTTCTGCAGACAGAAGAAGACCCACTGCTCTAAGATTACATAAGACCATTAAGAGATCCTAAGCGCCCTTATCGAGATAGCTCTTTCCCTGCAGTTTTCACCTACGAAGGTGTTTTTAGGGTTTTAACGAGGCTCGATAGGCATGCACATCGAGTCCAACAGCAGCTCGAGTAGGAGTATTAAGGCAGTATAGCTAAGGTGGTCCGATCTGCTGGTAGCTAGGATATAGATACTATATAAGGAGCTGTGCTCCTCTCAGACATATGTAACTTAGAACTAACAATAACAACAATAAACCCTTTTACTTCAACAAAAAGGTCAATTTACTAGGAAGACTCGGCCAGAAGTAACGAATACGATACCTACGGCATCGAGTTTCCCACATTCATCTATCTACGATGCGCTGGAGATCGCGTTTTTGTACCCAGAACATGACAAGTCGATCAACCACAGACGCGTCGGCGACACGATCCAACATGGGTGAATATACCCGACAGTATATTAGCGGTTGCGCAAATGTTGTTATTCTTAAAAGAGCTTTCAAGTAAAGTATGTTGAATACTTCCTCTAGGCTAATAGTAAATGAATGGCCGTGAATCGAAATAGAGAAAGTAGTGTTTGGAGGGCTTTAGACCGCGACTTAGTGGGGGCTGGTATATCCAATTGCCCAAGTTGCGCGAACCGTGCTAGTGATAGTCAGCTTGCCTCCCGGGCAATTAATGCATGACCACGAGTGTCCACTTCCCCGAGAGCTGAAGCCCTCTCCACTTTGATAAGCACCATCAAAGTCGAAGTACCCATTAAGACTGCCCGCCATCTGGGCGAAAGAATCGTAGGTCCCAGGCGATTTAGGCGATTCGGGGTACCAGATTCCATCCCACTCCGTGTGGATCCCTATATCATGTCTTTCCTTCACCTCAATTCGGGGCCCACAGACAGGGAAAGTAGACTTGTCCGTGGTAGGCGACTGGCTACGAAAGTTGTGCGCCACGAAAGTGGTGCATTCCTGGTTCTGTGGGCAAGTTCTGGTCACTGAGCCTGCCCCTCTGGTACCCGGGCGCGCACATTGGATTTCCCTAGTCGCCCGACGGTTAGCGCGACAGTACCCATTAGTCGCTCGAAAGCCTGTGCCAAAATTTTCAACGCAGAGACCATGAAGCGCCTGGAGCATGTCATTGGTGACACGATCATTGAAAGACTCCCCGCCGACAGGGTCACGCTTTCCAAGGTTGACAATGCGACCACGCCTCGATAGGCTGCTGCCCGTCTCGTTCCCAGGAAAGCCGCTCATAGTGTCATTCCACGGCAAATCACTCGTCTGGGAACTCCCGTGGGATGCTGCCACCTTATCCAGATATTCCGTGTAGGTCAAGTTGAAAAATATCTGGGGTTCCTCAACCGCAGCCTCTTGAGCATAAGCCCCAAACCCAAGGATTGAGAGGGCGCCAAGGAGTACCATGCTATAGGGCGCCATCTTGTCGAAAGCTCAAAATCCGGAGGGATAATAAGGGGATGTGTCGACGGTAGACTTGGCTCGTGAGACAAAGTAATGGAGATTAGGAATAATGGTAGCTGGGGGAGGGATGGTTTCGAAGTATGAGGACGCGTAAGGGCAAATCTGCTTGTGTTCTTGACTTGAAAGCCAGAGGCCGTGATGGTAGTGATGGATGTCAAAATCG
>NW_022158756.1:15651-17703 GCF_000260195.1 Fusarium odoratissimum NRRL 54006
GATTCCGAGAAACTTATTTATCCCTGTCTGCACCAAACCCTCATTACTCGGGAAAACTTATGAATTAATGTAGAGTCAGCCTTCGGCTGAATGATATCGTCTTATTTACGGCCACACTATTTACTTCACTTCAAGTGACCACGACCAAGAGGTCAAATTACTAGGAAGACTCGGCCAGAAGTAACGAATACGATACCTACGGCATCGAGTTTCCGACATTCATTTATTTATGACGCGCTGGAGGTCGCGTTTTTGTACCTAGAACAAGACAAGTCAATCAACCACAGACGCGTCGGCGACACGATAACATTGGTGAATATACCCAACAGTATATTAGTGGTCCCGCAAATGTTGTTATTCTTAAAATAGAGCTTTCAAGTAAAGCATGTTGAATGCTTTCTCTAGGCTGATAGTAAATGAATGACTTTGAATCGAAATACAGAAAGTAGTATTTGGAGGGCTTTAGAGCGCAACTTAGTGGGGGCTGGTATATCCAATCGCCCAAGTTGCGCGATCTGTGCTAGTGATAGTCAGCTTGCCTCCCGGGCAAGCAATGCATGACCACGAGTGTCCACTTCCCCGAGAGCTCATCCCCTCTCCATTCGAATAAGCACCATCAAAGTTGAAGTACCCATTGAGACTGCCCGCCATCTGGGCGAAAGAATCGTAGGTCCCAGGCGATTTAGGCGATTCAGGGTACCAGATTCCGTCCCATTCCGTGTGAATCCCTATATCATGTCTCTCCGTCACCTCAATTCGGGGCCCACAGACAGGAAAAATATTCCGGACGCTACGATAATTGACCGCCTCGAAAGTGGTGCACTGCTGGCCGCTTGGGCAAGCTCTGGTCGTCATCCGCCGGGACCCAGCGACATTCGGATTCCCACAATAGATACGCCTCGTTGCCTGGTCTTGACACGACCCACTAATCGCTCGCCAGCCTGTGCCATATGCTTCAACACACAGATCATGAAGCGCCTGGAGCATGTCATTGGTGACGCGATTGTTGTGAGCCTCCCCGCCGACAGGGTCACGCTTTCCAAGGTTGACAATGCGACCACGCCTCGATAGGCTGCTGCCCGTCTCGTTCCCAGGAAAGCCGCTCATAGTGTCATTCCACGGCAAATCACTCGTCTGGGAACTCCCGTGGGATGCTGCCACCTTATCCAGATATTCCGTGTAGGTCAAGTTGAAAAATATCTGGGGTTCCTCAACCGCAGCCTCTTGAGCATAAGCCCCAAACCCAAGGATTGAGAGGGCGCCAAGGAGTACCATGCTATAGGGCGCCATCTTGTCGAAAGCTCAAAATCCGGAGGGATAATAAGGGGATGTGTCGACGGTAGACTTGGCTCGTGAGACAAAGTAATGGAGATTAGGAATAATGGTAGCTGGGGGAGGGATGGTTTCGAAGTATGAGGACGCGTAAGGGCAAATCTGCTTGTGTTCTTGACTTGAAAGCCAGAGGCCGTGATGGTAGTGATGGATGTCAAAATCGGGCAGGCAGTTCCTCAGTATTTATGTGTCTTTGTTTTCACAAATAGAACTCTATCATCTAGTCGAACACCGTATGTATTCAACTGCCGAGCAAGCTGGCAGGTGATGGATCTAAGGAGCAGTCATGATGGTCTGACTTATAGTTTCATTCAGGTGCAGACACGGAACCACGGCGAAACCGTGCGGCTTTTACCGCTATGGCGAGAACTGTATATGTTTTCCATAAATTCCTTTCTGGGAATTGACTTCAGTACGTGGCCCGGTCACCTGTGGTCGGCATTGCTCGTCTCGACTCCATCTGTTCTGACCACCCAGGTTATGTTAGAGTCCAGTCCCAGTGGGGTAGGGATAACATGACAGAACTCTATATGGACCTCCGATGCAAGGAGATATGACGGCCCATCTTTCTATCCTCCCGGAACCTACGGAGGTTCATACCAAAAGTCTTTGCCGGCCAACAGGGATCAGCAACCACCCTTGCAAACTCAAATAGGGTATCCCTGCTGAATTTGTTAGCCATCTTCCATGAGTGATTTTTACACCGTTCTTCCCCTCTTT
>NW_022158756.1:19146-28822 GCF_000260195.1 Fusarium odoratissimum NRRL 54006
GCTACGAACTAGAGGAGCTAGGGCGACTTATACACCTGCGAATACTTTTTGCATCCCACTGTACGATGGCTAAACTCAATAAATGCCGTCATTTACCGTAAGAAGTCGGTCAAGCCGTGCCTCGGACCGATAGAAAGGACAGTATCCAGTTCTCGGCCTAGTCGCGACACATCCCCCAGCATTTAACCCCTGCTATCTGCGGTAAGTGAAGCAGTTGGCAAGGTCGTGGTCAGATCGGAAGATACATCAGCCACCAAGGTATCCACACCTGCGGATTGATACTGTAGATTCTGATTTTCTTCAAAGCCAAGTTAATTTAACAGAAGTTCCAACTTGCAATAGCATAGTTATCTTTTTATTTGCCATATCAACTGCCAATAGGTCATCTATGCTAACGTATTTGACCACCACCCCGCCCACCTCCAACACCGCCACACCGTGATAGCATCACTTTTGGTTCCACAAGTCAACCTCAGTTTATGTTATACGAAGCTCCATATAATAGAGATGATAATCTCTACCCTATTTACTTTAATTGGGTTAGTTCCAGACCGACAATCATCCGAGGGGTTTACAGTACAGGGGCCCAAACTTTATATCGTAAACTCTGATAGAATAGTTGCCGATTTTCCGCGCAGCCCTTGAAGCTTACCTATTAGAAGCAAATCATCCGAAGAGAAACGAATGCCTAGCTTAGAACTAGGAGGGTAATTCCCAGCAAGGTTATAATGGCATATAGAATACAAGGGATCCCGGATATGTAGCTTGCATCCAAGGGAAAGTGACAGGGTATACCGTACATCTGCATTTAATTATCAAAAGCAGTTAGTTTAACCCAAATATTTCCAAATTAAGTAGGTGCTGGATTATAAGCCTTAACACAAGCATTATTTACTTGACCTTGGTACTTAAACCAATAATCAAATCTAGCATTGACAGAAGCTGCTATTGATATACCGAGTACAAGTAATAAGTAAACTCTTCAGATTACCTATGGTAGACTATCCCCGGTAGGTTTAAGGCCTCTACCAGGCTTTCTATCCATACGCGTATGGATTAATTAATCCATATGGAATAATCCATATGCGTTAATCTATATTCCATACGGGGATGTCGTATTCCATAAGTATAGCAATACGACGGAAAAAATTTGATCCCTGTAGTAATCTCGTTCAGGGGCGATTTTCTAACTCTCTACTCTTTCTTTAATTCTAACATCACTGTGTAGGGACGCTGCGAATGTCCTCGCTGATGACGTCCACTTCTACTGACCCTGCGGGGATTCCAGTGTCTATAAGCGAATTGTGCTTTTCCTTAATGTTTAGCATGAACCCTCGATTCTTAAGCGGCGATGTCTAAGGGCGTATGGCTCGAAAGCGTAAAACGACCGCAAATACTTGGGTTCATGCCCGTGAGCCCCTTAATTCGGAGCCATCTCGTTGCGGTTGCAAAAATGAGAAGATTTACTACTGTATGCATTGTGTAAGTCTGACTTACTCTACGACTGTTTTAATGACCTTTCGGAATCATCTGCTTAAGATACACGGCATTGAGCTGGAAGCCCATGAATATCCGATTAAAAAACGGCGTGACCGTCTTATTTAGGATGCTTTCGCCAAGGCCGGCGAGGTGTATGCTGCAAAGCAACTGGCAAAACGAGAAGAAACTCTGAGATATGCCATTAATTACAAAGCAGTGTTGGAGGCACTTATTCAGCTCGTGACTGTCTGTAATCTCTCTTATAACTGCAGTTCTTGGCCAGAGCTTTATGCGCTCATTTCTGCAGTTAATCCTGCGGCAGATGACCTCATCAATCTTTCTCACGGCTCCATACAGAAGCTTGTCTCTAATTCCTTTCGTGTATATAAAGACATGCTGCGAAGAAAATTGCAGTCTATACCATGGAAACTTCATCTCTCTGCTGATGTGTGGTCTGCTTTAAATCGCAAAGCTTTCCTTGGGATATGTGTTAAATTTGTAGATCTGGATGCAAAGGAAGCGCTGTAGGCACTATTAGCTTTGTCGGAGTTGCCAGGTCTTGACGGGCCGGGTAGTCACGGTGGTGCCGAACAATGGAAGCTTCTTTAGCACGTGCTTGAGGATTATAATATCTGGAATAAGGTGGGATTCTATACTGGTGATAACTATGGATTAAACGACAAATTATGCCGCTTACTTGCCAATTATCTCCAGGAGAAGGGCGTCGACTGGGAAGCCAAGACCCGTAGAATCCGGTGCCATGGCCATATAGTGAACCTGGCAGTTTAGGCTTTCCTTTTCATAGACTTAAAAGAGGCTGCTCGAGCGGCTTTGGAGCATATCGAAGACACCGATGAATTGGCTTTTGGCACTGATTTTTCTGAAAGGATTAAACCACAAAGGGCGTAAGGATGGCGGCGGCATGGGCCTCTTGGAAAGGTGCACAACATATCGATTCATATGCGCGAAAACGACTATTGATGGAATGAATTCAAGAAGCGCGCTGGAAGATCGCTGGGGCTCGATAATGATATACGGTGGAACTCATGGTTTCTCCTGCTGGACACCACTCTTAATCTTCAGAGCTATGTTGAGTGGTACCAGAAGAAGTATTACCAGGATTTGCGAGATGACTACCTCACGCCTGATGAGTGGAGTGCTCTAGGGGAGATGCGCGCATTCCTTCAACCGTTCTGGAAGATCACTCAGCTTACAGAGGGTCGTTACGCCACTCTAGACCGTTCACTTTTTACAATGGATGTTCTTCACAAACATTATACACAATTGAAAGAGGCGAATGCATGAAGAGTTGGATCAAAAGCGGGATAACACAAGGTTATCCGGTAGATTTACCATGCAGTACCCACCTGCCATACGTACCCACCTACCATACACCAAAAAAGATTTTCCCTATACAAAATGCCCAATTTCACTTATAGAGTATGTTATTAAAATGAAAGATATTTTAATAAGAAAATATCTATTACATTAAGGATTGCATAGAATTTAATATTTCCACTTTGCTTCCACAGCGACGCTTGCGATGTGGTCGCACGGAACTAATATAAAATGTCTCAAAATGCCTCCCTTATCAACCAGCCTCCTCGAAGCTTCATCCAAACTTTTCTCTTCCCCATCTTTCCTTGGTCACCTCAAACATGCCTCAATCATCTTATACGGAGGACGATGTTATCCAGGCCATACTAGATGTCACAGAAAATGGCCTCTCCCAGAACCAGGCCGCCCAGAAGAACGGCGTGCCTCCGACCACTCTCTCTGACCGATTAAGAGGCCTACCGTCAAAATCCGAGGTCACCCAGCCTGCTCAGCTGCTATCCAAGTTGGAGGAGTCCATATTGGTTACCTGGATACTTCGACAAGAGGCCTTAGGCTATGCTCCTTCTCACAGTCAAGTTCGCGCCACCGTTGCTGCCCTCTTAAGACAGCAAGGACGGGAAAGGCCTATCAGTATACACTGGCTAGCTAGGTTCATTAAACGCCATGAAGATATCAAGACAAAGGTAGGGAAACGCCAGGAAGCTGCAAGGTTCAATTCCTTTACCCCAATGGCCGTCAATTAGTACTTTAATATCCGGGAAAGCGAATATAGCTAGATCAAACCGGAGAACACGGTTAATATTAACGAGGGCGGTATCATGGCTGGATTTGGTAAGTATTGATCATTTTTGCTACCAAACTCACTAATCCACTGAAAAATATAGGCTTAGATTCCTTGGTCATTGGCAGTAGCAATCCTAGGAGGAAGGCCTTCCTCAAGGGCTCTCAGTCCCGCACTTGGACTACCTTTATCGAAGCCGTCACCGCAGATGGTCGTCTTCTGAAGCCGGGGATTATCTTCAAAGGTAAAGAGCTTCAGCAACAGTGGTTTATCTACGAGCTCCGGGGGATCGCCGACTGGTATTATATCACGTCCGACAATGGCTAGACGGACAACCATATCGCAGTCGAGTAGCTCAAGGAGGTCTATCTGCCTCAAACGCAACCGGCGGATAAGTCTGATGCAAGGCTCATCATATTAGATGGCCATGGAAGCCATGTATCTGTAAGTATCTACCTGTTCTAGATTAGAAATGCCACTAACGGCGCTGACTGAAAATCTAGGATGAGTGGATGGCTACGTGCTTTTTGAACAACGTATATTGCTGTTACCTGCCTGCACACTGCTCTCATGGGCTGCAGCCGCTGGATAATGGCGTCTTCAATGTATCCAAGGCTGCCTACCGAAAAGAACTGCAGAAACTTGCCAGCCTGACCGATTCTGCGCCGGTAGACAAGGTCAACTTTATCAAGGCCTATGCCAAGGCCAGGGAAGTGGGTATGACGAAGAAAAATATACTCTCAGGCTGGAGAGTGACTGGAAACTGGCCGATTTCACGGCGGAAAGCGCTCATACATCCTGAGATTCAGCCGGACAAGAAGGAAGCGACGCCCGGGTCGGACGGCCACCGAGACAGGCAAGTCGACTCTGATAATACGCCAAAGACCAGCCGCCACATCCGAGATATGGGGAAGAACAAGAGCCCGTCAACAAGAAGGCGCTATTCTGTGATATCGAAAGGGTTTGAAGCTCAAGAGTCAAAGATCGCCTCTCTGAGCACCAGAATAGCCAGTCTGGAGGAGGAAGTTGGCCGGTTGAGCAGAGGCAAGAAGAGGAAGGCGATACCGAATCCCAATAAAAGATTCATGACATTGGCAGAAGCTCTGGTAACTGGTGAGACTATTTCCAAGGCAAACAAAGCAATTGAAGAGGCTGATGCTGTTGAGGATGTGATCGAGGTGGGAAGGATGGAAGAAGTTGAGAGTTCAAATTCGGAGGAGGAAGAATTAGGTGTGGTACGCACACGCGCAGGGCGTGAAGTCAAAATACCGCGAAAATATTAAAATCTACTTTATTCTAAAACTAAATTCGAAAATCATTTCACGGGTTTTATTTTTGGTGAATTTTTAACATATGGTTGAAAAATAGCATTTTGTATGGGGGAATTTTTTTTTTGCTGTACGGTAGGTGGGTACGTACGGCAGGTGGGTACTGCATGGTACTTGAAGCGGAAGGTATTGAGGACAACGTAGAGGGGTTAGATGATTCGGCTGGCTGGCAGAGCTCCAACCCAGATTCGGTTTAGTTGATAATGTAAATGACGTCATTTCTTAGTTTCCATATGTATGGATTAAGTTCCATATGGGTTGCATTCCATATTCCATATTCCATAAGGCGCCGTATGGAGTATGGAGTATGGATAGAAAGCCTGCCAGTCCCTCCTGGAACGGTTCCTTCAACAACGTGAGCCACCGGAATGGGATGTCCAGTCTGTAGATGAAGATGAAGCTGAGGACACGGAGGAAACAGTGGAAGAAGACAGCTCTTCTTCAGAAGAGTATGATGACGATGACTTGGGAGATGTTGGCCTGAATGATTTGGGGTTCAAGGTTCCGATCAACTACACCAACTACACTTTTCGACCCAGAGTAGTGTAATTGTAAATTATGTAAGCAACTGTCCGGTGTAGTGGGTGTAGTGTGCTACACCAGCGCCTTTGGTGGATGTAGTTGACGGTTGGTTTGTCGTACACTTTGCTCACGTGACTTGCGCTCTTGATCATGGATGGTACTTGCCCAGCCTACTACCCCTCACTCTCTCCCTCGTCGCCCTGAGCCCTCAGCCATGCCGTTGCTTGTTCTGCTAACTCGCCATCACTCATCCCAAGACCCTCATAAATCTGCTCTTCCTCGCGCCACGAGATCAACATCGGATCCAGTTCCTTGACGATCCCAGCCCTATACCATGACCGCGATACCTAACAGATGGAGATAATTTGGGCATCTAGAAGGCTTCGCGACGGCACCGCCATTCTTCCGGCAGCTGAAAAGAGCCTCTCGCACTCTGCAGACATTGGCTGAATGGTCAAAAAGTCCAACGCCATCCGCGAAAGTCGAGGGTATTTCAACCTCCTTTCATGCCAGTACGTAATAGGATCGCGAACTCTCCTATCACTCGCTTCGCGGCTACCTTGCCATGTCTCGTATTCATCACCTTTGACTGCTTCATCGTCTGAAGAGTCGTATCTTGCCGGCATATGACGACTGTTGGCCTCGAATGGGCTGAAGAACTTGCGTCTTTTTGCTGGACGTTGGTCGTCTGACTCGTCTGCTTGAGAGAGGATATCGGAATTCGCGTACTCGGTCCTCCAAACTCGGTAAACCATCTCCTTAGCCTTGTCGACCCATTCTGGATGGGTGTCCCAAGTGTGCTCGAAATACGCCCACTTGTATGCAGGATGGAGAGCAAGAGCGGCATAGTAGATGGGTGTTTCATCTAGAGCTGAATAATACTTTTCAAGCTTGTCCCAGGCGAGATTAATCCCGATCCTGAACTGTTCGGCGTCGGGAAAGCCTGCTGCAAGCAATTTGTATTGCTCTAGTTTCGAGAGGAGCTCTTCGAAACCTAGAATCACATCCCATATGTTACCATATGAGCCCAGAAACCCTCGCCTTCTCTTTCTGACTTGTCCGTCACCCTCCAGAGTCCTCACTACATTCTCATAATGCGTCAATATCTCCTCCAGGCACCGGAGGGCTTCCCAGTCGCTGTCCGTTAGCTTGTTCTCCTCCTCGCAGATACGTGGCAGTTTTGCGGACTTCCTGACCTGACCCGTCCTCTTCGACCTATTCTCATCTTCCCACTCCTGTTTGTACTTTACCACCAGCAAGATAAGATATGGCCGAATTTTGAGTGCCCTACGGATCATGTACAGTTGGGAAAGCCAGCGGGTATTATTGTCTCGCACCACAGTAAGTGGCTTCCTCGATCGTTCCCTTAACGAACTGGCTTTGCTGATTGCATCTTGTTGAAGATCTCGCAGCAAGTACATCAATCTGTTGGACCGAAAGATGTCATAGACAAGGTTATGAAGCTTCCCAACGGGGCCCTTGCTCCTCCATGATTCCCAGTCTGCTTCCGGCAGGGCCGACGCGCCGGAGAGTTGCTCTTCGAAAGCGCTTGCGTTCTTGCCAAAGAGCAACGCCTTTGCTGACAAGTTGACCGTGTGACCGAAACAGCGGCCTCGGCGAGACGCACCAGTGAAGCCTAGTTCACGACCAATGGCCCCCATCGCTGTATCATTATTCTCTGCGTTGTCAAGCGTGAAATATCCTATTTTCTCGGTAATCTGGTAGGCTGTCAAGATATCAAGGACTTGAGCTGCAATATTCGATCCACTGTGGCGTACGGAAACCTCGGGCACACCCAGCACAAACTTACGGGGCTTATTGTGCTCATCCCTGAAGAAGCAAGCGATTCCGTACAAGGTATGCCGGTTTCCCGACGTCCAGCCATCGAAAGAGATGTGAATCAGGCCGGGAGATTGTCGAAGGACGTCGATAACGGTGTGGCGGTGTCGTTGATACTCAGTGATAATCCTGGTCCTGAGGGTATCTGCAGATAAGTGGCCACCACGTATTGACACTGATGGACTAAGATAATCGAATATGGCTCGGAGATCCTCGTCTTCGACCGTGAGAAAGGAAAGATTACTCTTAACGATCCATTGCATCACCATCCGTTGAAAATGGTCCCTGTCAAAGTTCTTGACGAAGGAGTTCGCCATGGCCTGCTCCCGCGGCTTTTCCGGATCGAGCGTCAAGGTATCAGCTATTGAGCGGTGCTGCTTCTCGGCGCTTTCCGCTTTCAACTGCGTCGAAGACTTCGTCTTGCCCTCTGGCGCCCGAATATGATGTTCTTTGAACAGATGTTTGCTGGCATTTTGAAGACCAGTATGTGTGAAGTTCTTCGGCTGGGGGACTCGTTGGTGAATGCAGAGTTTGCATACCCATCTTCGCTCATGAGCCCGCTGGATATCATACCCGTAGTCCCAAGTCCACGAGGAGGTGTCCTTTGCGCGCTCGGAGAAGAGCCAGCCGCGGAAATGACGAAACAGACGTTCTTCCTGTAGCTGTTGGGCATCAGCTAGTAACGTTGATGGTGAAAGAATTGGTGGAGAGGTCTCAACGACTTTGTCTTCTAAAGGATCGGTCATTACGGGAGGTGTGAATGTGTCAAACAGATCGATGAAAATTTGGACCTGTACGGGAAATTACCCCAGGATATCCTCTATAACTACTGGGGGCCCGAAAATAAGTTAGGAAATACTAAAGTCTGTGTGGCTCTGCCCTCACAAAAGACAGTACCTCCTAACAGGGTGGATCCAGATATCCAAAACTGGATACCCTGTCCCACTAAAAATCCACCGCTGCAAAAATCCACTACACCTATGTATGTATGTATGTATATTTTTCGTCCGGGGGCCGTGAGGCCCGTAAAGTCCCCTATTGGGGCACAGGACGTGCTGAGCTAGAGTCTCTAATGCTAAAATTTACGTAAAGCTTTCGCAAATTAAGAAACGGACCACTATCCAGCATATCATCGGCTCAAAAGCGCGTCCTGTCGAACCTGTTACCCGTCAGCGGGATGACCAGGTGCGACTATCATAGCGGTAGCCGCTATATCGGTCAGTTTTTAGTGAGACTGGGGAGAGGGCGGCGGCATGGTCGCACGAGGCGGCCAAGACCATGAGAATAAAGAAAAGAAACAAAGAACCAGAAGGGAAAGGAAGATAGAAGGAGAGGAGGAGACGCAAATGCATCTCCGATCTGCCTCGTCTAGTAACGAGTGCATATCCTTTCGAAGAAGGCGCTTGACTTGGTCAACTTGATATACTTGTCGAAATTCCTTCCTATTGCGAGGTTGGCCGCCGCAGTCGGCGAAGGGGCGAGCCTTATTCGAAACCGCCGCGGTACTTTCCTGCAGTAGAAGACATGGTCAGGTGCTTTGCGTCGTCCGCACGAGCAAGTCACCCGCACGTCGTCGTGTTTGAATCGTTCGTGGTATGCAGCGAAATCCCCATGGAGGGATCTTGCTGCGAGTAGATGGTGCAGGGCAGCCCGTGGGAGCGAGAGCTCCGGTGGGCAGCGTATAGTCGCCTTGAGATTCAATCTCTTATATTGCTCCGGCACGGAGGTTGTCCACCATGTTTCGAAAGCTTCTTTTGGTTTCTGCCTCGCCACCTTTCGCAGGTATGCTAGCGTCGGCTGAGCGCCTTCCGGTTCTGGCAGCGAGGACGCTGCCTTTGCTAGTTTATCGGCTTGCTCGTTGCCGGGAATGTCCGTGTGGCCAGGTATCCAGCGCACTTGTGTAGCTCCGTGCGATGCAGCTAACGCCTGGAACTCGACGAAGACTGCTTGTGAAGAATCAGACGGTGTGCCCCGTAGGCATGTGGCGGCTGCCAGGTTGTCTAGACAGACCACAATGTCCCGTGCCGCCGATTCTGGGAGGTTCAGAGCGGCTTTGAGGCCCTCCAGTGCTCCTGTAGCTTCAGCGTCAAAGACCTCGGCAGGTCCAAGACGGCCCGAGCCGTCGCAGATGGAGAGGTCCTTCTGGTGAATGGCGAAGCCATAGCTGGCTGCTCCCTCCGAGGACAGTGCAGCGCTGACCTCAATTCAAGTATCAAGTCAAGTATTTCAAGTAAGTCAAGTAAGTCGACGAACCAGTTTATTTCAAGTAAGTAAGTTTATAATGCTTCAAACTTGATTTACTTGAAATACTAGATTTTATGGATTTTCCTATGCGACAGCCCTGTGAGTTTCGAGGCTGTTCGGAGTCCCAGGCATAGGGTAATCAATT
>NW_022158756.1:30298-43491 GCF_000260195.1 Fusarium odoratissimum NRRL 54006
TATATAAATTGGGTGGCTGGGTTAAAAGTGAGGTGGCCGGTCTGTGGGGGTGGCCAGTCTTTGGGTGACGGACGTTAGAACCTAGGAACGCGGCAGGGGTGGCGCGACTATGTGTTTTGCGTTTGCTTGCGTACTGGAAACACCTGGTTCAGAATTAACGTCGCTCCCTGATAAGAAGCATCTGTATTCCGCGATTCGCCGGTAACCCGCTATAGCAGCATAATAACAGTCGTTAGAATCGCTTCTGGGAATTAGTAGCCATCGCAAATCACTCAAGTAGCAGCTTAATGCTGCATCCATTAAGACTAAAGCTAGAAGAATAACCCTCGCCGACCTCCTAACTATCCAGATTAGCTGTAAGAAATATATACCAGAAGAATATATTGCCAATAAGAATCGCAAAGGTCGGAGGAGCTGGATCTAAGCCTATGGCTTCTTTCTTACAGAAGTCAGCCCTGATTTGCAGACGTTGCAGACCTACTGGGTATGCTCGAAATGTGATAAATAAGGCAAGAGCTTATTATTCGTCGCCACAAATACAACATCGCCAATTGAGCACCTCCGAAGGTAAATAATATCTATATGAGCCTGATCTTTATTACTTCTCCATTGTCTTACGAGATATAGGTCTTATATGATCACCGAGGCGGATAATAATATGGATGCAGATTCGTATTTATCTCGCGCTGACATTTACCTACCCTCGAAGCGGCGTTACTTAGAGTCTCTTACTGTAAGATCGAATATTAATAAAGCAAAGGAGTTAACGGTCAGCTAGATTATTACTGCTAATCTTCTATTTATGGCGCCATCGAATCCGTACTTGCGCCAAATACTCGATTTATATAATGCATTATTAGCAAAAGAGGTACTATAGAGTCAGCAGTTAGTGCGTGATACTATGCGGAAATTATTCGAGGTAAAGAAGGGAGTAATATTAAGTTAATTGCAGAAGGCGGTTATAAGGATTAGCTTTAGCTTTGACCTATAGACTTCTCTAAACTGGTATGCTTTCCTTGGCCTCCACGCCTACTATCTCGATGCCTCCTATTAAGTCCAGTCGCGACTCCTTGCTCTGCGCTGTGTATAGGGATCTTATTCCGGAGATAACCAAGCAGCGATAATATATAATATCTTGGGCAAGTATAGGATATAAGATAGGACTAGCATAGGTGTCTGCGATAACGCCTTGTCCAATGATACATGCTTGGCGAGCCTCTATTATTAACTTTATCCTGCAATAGCGGAAGAAGATATTAGAAATTATCGAATAAGATGCTTTAGGCATATTCTTAACCTTGCAGCTTGAGCCTTTCTCTGGGGAGAAGATCCTGATTCGTTTAAGCGAGAAGCCTTTACTGAGGCGGCTTTCTAAGTTGAAGAGCGTGAGCTTTGGCTCTGGCGGAAACGGGGAGTGGTGGGCAAGCTGTATAATATCGTCTGGTTTATTAGGGCTTCCCTGCAATAGAGAGAGCTGATAAAATCCCTGGCTTATAACCAGAACGACGAAGATGGCTATTAACTCTTTAAAGAGGAGTGAGCTGCCATCGACCTCGAGCTGATATAAAATAATAAAACCAGATGGAATTTAACCTTTCTAATAATCCAGCGTGCTATTCGAAAGCAAGAGCACATTAACCATTTTATTGCATATCTCGAAACGAAGACATCAGAGCCCCGACAGCGGGTGCCTATCCAAGATCAGCTTTTACCATAGGACTGGCTTCTGTTGGCGGAGATACAGAGTCTACTTAAACCGCTCTATGAGATCACTATGAGGTGCCAGGGTTAGGCTAAAGAAGGATGCCATGGCGCCTTATGGGAAGTAATGATTAGAATAGAGTACTTGCTTAATTTCTTCGAGGAATAAAACCTAATATTCTCGTTACCTGATAATAGTATTAGTAAGCTGAGAAATTTCAGGGTCTCAGTAACCAAAAGTATAACTCCCCTAATTCATCTTCGTTCTCTTCAGGCTTCTTTAACTAACGGTTTCTCAGGATCTAGCACTTAATGAATTAAGCAGGGCCGCGGATAAGAGAAACACTTGCCACAGCACGCTTAAGAGGAATACACTAATGTAGTTTTGCAAGATAAGAATCTTAATAATGATCACCGATGATGCATCTAGATCTCTATTAAGAACTATTGGTTAAAGCTTAATGAGTATTACAGCCTACTAGGCCAATCGCCACTTTATCTGGCTGCCGTTATTCTTCACCTACGCTGGAACGTGTCTTGGCTTAAGGCGAACTGGACTAGCAACAAGCAACTAGTATGGCTATGAGACGCTAAAAACAGTATCCAGGAATTCTTTAAACAGCACTATCCACGTAAAGAGCAGCCTGAGATATCGAGGATGGTGACAGGAAAAGCGGTGCGACAAGACGAGCCTAGTCAATTTGACCAGTAGATATAGAGCTGTAATTAGTGCATAATAGAGGAAGAAGATGAGCTTGGCGTTTATATGAGGCAAGGGCCAGTGCGGCGAGAGAACTTGAACCCTGTCCTGTGGTGGAAGGATCATCAAGAAGAATACCCACGTCTAAGCAAGTTTGCCCTCGATATCCTGGCAATTCCTGCCATGTCTGTTGACCCTAAGCGGACATTTAGTGTCACCAAGTTAACGGTAAGCTCGCAAAGGCACAGCATAAGCCCCGAGATAATAGAGGAGATGCAGTGTCTATGAAACTGGCTATGCCATTAAGCGATCACTATGGGTGAGGTGGTTAGCTTTGGTGGGGACTTGGTAGGTTGGGAGGGAGGGGAGGCTTAATAGCTTTATTGGAGCTTCAGGTCAGCACCTTCATTTCAAGTATATCAATTCAATTCAAGTTAAGTAAGTCTATAGACGATTTTATTTCAAGTAATCAAGTTGGACCCCTAAACTTGACTTACTTGAATTGAAGTCAGCGCTGGGACAGTGAGCCATCTGAGTATACGATCCAGGTGGTTGGGTCCACCGTCTCAACCCACTGGAGGAAGGCCTTGGCCGAGAGGGTAGAGTCTGTATGTATGTATGTATATTTTTTGTCCGGGGGGCCGTAGGCCCTAAAAAGTCTCCTAATGGAGCACAGGACGTGCTGAGCTAAACTATCTATAATCGCTGCCGTGCTGATGCTTGCTTGGATTATCTGCAAGGCCTCTTGCGTCAGAGCCATATATATGCTTAAGCGTTTTCTGTACTTATCCCCCCAAGAGGCACCTCTCTACTCGTAGCCAGCTCTATAGTAGTTGTCGGTGAAGCACGTCCTATGGATATTAATACAGTTGATCTTAGCAGAGCTTCCCTCCAGCAACGCTTCTATCTAGTTCATCCAGCATATCATCGGCACAGAGGCGCTTTACTTCCAAGAGGTCATCCCGTCAGCGGGAACTATTCCTCTCCAGCCTAGAATTCTCTTGCACAGATAGATCAAGTAGCTTTCCATGCCTAAGGGCAGGAGAACTATAATCCCTAAGATCGCCAGTAGCTGCAACCCTAGGACCGTGCATCCTTGGGAAAACCCCTCGAAGGGGAAAAACCCAAGGCGGCCAGAACGCTGCTCTGTAGACGAGGCAATTGCCCTGATCCACGGTCTCCAGGTAAAGCTTTGTACCATTTCGACCCAGCGGTTTGTGTCTAGTGGTCTCATCCAGTGAGACATATCGTCGAGGCCCGGTTGTGTTCCGGGCAGCAGCCGAGGCTGCAGAAAGAAAGAGGAGAGTCTCTAGGCAGTATGCGACTACAGAGATCGGTCAAGCAGCTTCCGAGCTGCAAAAAGGGCAACGAACTATGTGGGGTCCATGCGTCAAGGTCGAGGGCACCAGAGGGCCCAGAAAGTTGAGCAGCCGAAGGCTGTTTATGTTATTCGGGCAGCCAAAGCTGCTGTAGTCGGTCGAGGCAGCGTTAAACTGCAGGCGAAGGTGAGAGTGAGGGTGAGGGCACGATGACCCTCGATGTCAAGCAGCAAGATGCTGCGAATGTCGTCTGGGCAGCCGAGGCTGCAGAAGTCGGTTGTACGGGAAGTCGAGGGGCACAGAGGCCAGAATGTCGCAGGCTCGCGAAGCCGAAATGTCGAGGTAAGAAGAAGTCGCAGATAAAGACAAATGAAATGGTGCCCGGAGGCGATGTCAAGAGCTCGCGAAGCTCAGTGCCGTTAAAGACACTTGTCACGAAGAAAGGTCAACTCTCCGAATCCCTTTCTTCTGGCAGCTGTTAGGGTCCCGCTAGTCCCACAGTTGCTTTTGTTGCCATTTTGGCCTGTAAAAATTCTCTCGCCTAGCAGAGCGCTAACAGCGGGTGCCAAGGAAAAATTTTTACAGGAGAGAGTTGAGGGTAGAGTCGGCCGTGGAAAGCCTAGCGGTTCAGGGTAGCACCTACTCCGTCTACCGGTAGTCCCAGGAGACGCGTCCGCTCGACTTTCTCACCAATACCTTTTGCCCCTCATTTTTGGTACACATGTCAACTTTACCTCGTACCAGGGGGTTTGTGAACGCGTCTCAGCTTTCGTCGCGCACCATAACCCCTTACAGGGAGATCATTGCATGCGTTCTGTTCCTTTCTTGGACTTCAAATGAACGCCAACGTACCTGTCAAGCGCCAGAGTCCAGAATACAGCGCATCTGTTCCCTCACTTAACAACCTGGATGCCTTGCCAGATGATTGGAAAACCTTTCCATGGAACATGTTCCCGGGTTTCTTGATTTCCGAACCCGTTGGCAGGCAGATTTCGTAGGTTTGGCAGCACGGCTTTGACATTCAAGCCCGTGATTCTCCCACGAAGATGAAATGGGTTTGCAAGCATTGACTTCGGAAGGCTAATCCCAAGATGACAGATTTCTCTGCTGTTGGCACCCAGAATATCGGAAAACATCTGTTCAAGGAGCACGGGCTTATCCACAAGTCCGGGAGGAGGAAGCCGCCCGCTCTTTGGAAGGGAAAGCAGGAGAAGTCTCCCTCAAGGAACATTGTGGAGATGCTGAGTCTTGACGGCTCAGACCCTAAAGAGTAAGCAATCGCGAACGCCCTCCTACAGCGTTTCGACAGGGGCCACTTCCAGAAACTGCTACTTGAGTGGGTGGTCGACGCCAATATCTCTTTTCGCCAGCCCGAGCATGGCCAGCTTTGACATATATTCGAACACTCGAACCCATCGGTTGCAGCGACGAATGTCCATATATCTTATGACACGGTTCGAAGGCGAATCATCGACCTTCATCTCCAACAAAAGACACGCATAATCGACCACTTAAGGAGTGTTCCAGGTCAGATTCATATTACGTTCGATGGCTGGCGTTCAAGGAATCGGCATGCTCTGTATGGGGTTGTCTACTTTTATGTAGACAAAATTGGAGTCCCGTCGAAATTAGTCCTTGGCCTACCGGAGTTGAAGAATTGCCATTCGGGGGGAAATATTGCAACTCAGATCCTCGAGATCTTGGAGAGCTATGAGATACTGGATAGGATGGGGTACATCACGCTTGACAACGCTGGGAATATGGATACAGCAATGGAGGAGATTGTGGAGGTGCTGGGATTCGATTCGAAGAAACGAAGAGTGCGATGCTTCGGCCATGTCCCCAATTTGGTGGTGAAAGTCCTGTTGTTTAGTTACAAAACTAAGGCTTTTGAAGCAGATATTGATGGAGAATCTAGTTCTGGCGCTGCCCAGCATGAGATCTGGAGAAAGAAAGGTTCCATTGGGAAGCTCCATAACCTGGTCCATTGGATCCATCGGCCTGACAAGTTGACCTATCGTCTCTGTGCGCTGCAGGAAGAAATGTTTTCAACACTCTGACGACCCGAAGATTCGAGCAAGGAGGCCTGTCGACGTTGTTCGCGATAACCAGACCCAGCAGTTGTCGACCTTGTATATGATACGACGCGGTCTCTGGTTGCGTCCTTTTCTGGAGGAGTCACGAAGACCTCCGGAATTATGGTGTTACCCAGGCTAACCACTCCGACCGTCCCTCCTAAGGACCCTGTTGCTGTAGCCCACCTAATGCATTCGGCGTTGCCAAACTACTGCCTCCTCCGCCAAACACTCTCGTAAATGGGTGGGTCATTTCCACCCATGTTGAGTGGTATGAGCCACGCAGACGACGCTTCTGGTCCGCTCAGTCCTGCTCCATCAGCCATACCGGCCGTTTGCCCATTCACGCCTGGCTTACCAGTAGGCCGCCGACCTTTCAAGCCTACATCTGGCTGAGCTCCTGAAGCGACCGCATCCAAGTCAAGACCGCTCATTATATCCTGGGCACCACCCAAACCTGTGGCGTCCATCGAGTATCCTCCAAAGACAAGTTGACGGTCAAGTGGGTCAATGTTTCCATTTGCACCCTGCCCAAAGTTCATAGCAAGCAGTTCCGGTGGGAAGAAGATGGGGGTGTGAGCGTAATGGGAGCAGGCGGTCATGTTGGCCAGGCTCATAGGTGACATGGCTGTGCTGAAAGCTGCGGTCTGTGGGTTTGATACTGCGAGGGGGCTGAACCCGGCAGCATTGCTGGTTTGCAATCCCAATCCACTCGATAATCTACGTTCCTGAGCTCCCGCTGGAGAAACTGAGTCTGCATCTGTCCATTGCAAGGACTCGAGATGCTGGCCAGGTTGTGCTGGCATACCGGCCTGTTTCTTGGCGCTCTGTTTTCTTTTGGGGGCTGCTGCACGGATGGTACCCTTATGCTCGGCACTCTGTGGTGTCGGAAGCGTGGAGAAGTATTCCTCTACTGATTGTAGTTTGGGCTTCGCTTCGAGGACGCCGTCTGCTCCTGAATCCTTTCGTTTGTGAGTGGCAGGGTTCATGAACTCAGCGTCAGAAAGACCGTGAGGGTAACGGTAAAACCAGTCTCCATATTGAAGAAAAGATGACTGTGTGGCGCGTTCTTGGACATTCGCACCAGCACTCATAGAGTCCAAGGCATTTAGATGCTGAGTACGAACGTTCTCCACCATCCAGTGAAACATGCCCCAATGCTTCTTCATTTTGTGAAGATACTTGACATTGGTAGCTAAACTGGCCTCGGCTGTTGGCTTCATGGAAGGATTGCGAGAGATAATAGCCAAGATGTGAACTGTTGTCGAGGAAAAGGCGCAGTATCCAGCAAACGGGGCCGAAACAAAGCTTCGCGACTGTTCAGCCTCACGAAGAAGCTCGGATATTCGGTTCGCAGCGTTGAAGGCCCTCTTGCTTGCTTCAGAGGAGAAATCATCATGTACACCATATTGCTTTCGTTCTGACATAGCAGCTCGACTCACAAAGAGAATGTTATGCTGCAGGCAGATATGCATGAAAAGGAACTGACTTGCCATGTTCTCTGTCTTGTGGAGCTCGAGGTTCTCTGCAGAGTAGTTCAGTGACGAGGGCAAACTAGCCTCAAGGTTTACAACATCATTGAGATGCTTCATGTAGTGAGACTCGTCCTCCCACAATGGATTGGGGTCTAGATCCTTACACCCTTGGCTCAGGTGAGTGATGATCCGTCCCCATAAGGCAATGGCTCGAATCAGGAAGGCCGCAACTCCCATGTTCTCTCGCACATCAGCGATTTGTCCGTCGTTGGCCGACGGCGGATGAGGAACTCGACCGTCCAACATCTCGGTGGGCACAGCCATGTCGAATTGGAAGTACCTTTCCTTTACCGGCAGAGGAATCTGAATTGTATCCTCCCTGATGAACATGGGTCGATCTGTCTCAAAAGAGTTGAAGCGATCCATGAGAAAGCAGGCCCACATTATGCGTCGCCGAATCTCTCGATCAATGAAGCTGAGCTGCGTTTTGGTGCCATTACGGCCCGAGGGATCGTATTCCAAGTCTTTATGTAACTGGAGAGCGAAAGCCATTCGGATAGCTTGCCCGCCCAAGGCCCAGCTACGGCCGCCCTGGCACGTTCCAAATTCATGAAGGCCCAAAATGAGAATACATGTCAAGATGGTGAGGTTTGGCCATTCGCATCGTCTGGTGCAAATATATCGAGCGTATGATGCCCATTCTTCGCCGCGTAAGAATTCAGGCCCTGAAGAATTCACTAGGGGGTTTGAGGGAAAACGAGCAGCTACAGCGCACACTGTGAGAACAAGCACCGGAGGTAGTGTGCCATATCTATTGACAGTTAGCAGGATACGTGAGATTCAACCCAAAAACTCACTTTAACTTTCGCATATAGCTTGGCTTGTGTAGAAGATGGTAAGATTGACCACAGATGGTATCGAAAAACACCTCTGCCAGATGCTCCTGTATCTCCTTGGAGGGGAGGACTTCGGTGCCTTCATATTGCAGCTTATTCTCCTCCCCTTCCTGGACTTGTAAGCTGCTGGGCCCATCATCTCCCTCAACCTTTGACTCCGAAGGCGCCTTCGCCCAAGCTTCCAGATCAGGCCCGAATGCTTCCTCGGCGCCGCGCTTCTTAGTTGGCTTACTGGAAGGTACAGTTCCTGGCATCGCCGGTTTGGCCACGTGGCGAGTTACAGATGATGCGACTTCCTGATCGGACTTGGATATGGCCTTGATGACGCGTTCTTCCATGCGCTTCGGTCGCTTATCGAGCATAGCCATGTAATCTGTCCGAGGCGCAGCCTTCCGAGTCGTACCCTTGTAGACACATGGGATACATGAGCGTAGACAGTGCTTGCAGGTGGGTTTCTCGCCTGAACAACCGATCTTCATTCGGCGACATGCAATGCAAGCGAGGGGAAGGCGTTTTCTTTCCTTGCCAGCCTTTGTCTGAAGTCCACTCCATGCAGGTGTGGCATCGGCTTTATCCTCCTTAGGTTTACCACCTAGATCTGTGCCATCCGCACGGTTACGGGAAGCCAAACCAAACTCATCGATAGTCGGGTCTTCGAAGGCGTTGGATGCGGGAGATGTCCGATCTGGGGAGGCTTCGGAGCCTTCCATGCCCTGACTGCGGTTGCCCGTAGGCAAGGTGCCGAACGGCAGACCGCTATGTGCAAGGCCAGACATGGCCTGGTGCTGGGGAAACGCAGTGGGAGATTGTGACGTGAGGGTGTGATCTGCTACGGAAACGAGAGAAGACTGGTCAGGAAGACCATGGTAAGCAAACGCAAAATCGTCGAAGTTTGTAAAATCCATTAAGACGCTGTAAGAGGGAGGAGGCACAGCGTACAAGTCAGGAACGTCACGATAGAGTTGGGGACCGGAATCGGAGGCCTGTTGGGCATGTTGAGGGTTCGAAATGGCACCGCCGGACATAGCTATACCAGAGGCCGAGTTGCGACGCGGGCCATCCGAGACCGAGAATCCGGCGATGGAAAACAAATGTACCAGACCGTTGTGGTGACAATGGTGGAGCGAAGCGACTGAGTTAGAGACAGGGGTTTGATGGCTGCGAATGCAGTCCGACTAGGCAAAACGAAGCCTTTATAAGAGGTTGGCCGATACAGCTGTTGTGCAGTTTAAAAGGTTGCAGCGCAAGAGCGTTAAGGTTGAGGTTGAGGTGACCGGAAGTCGTCCGGGAAATTTATAGAGAAGCAAGCAACAGGTACGTATGTAGTCGGTGGCTCCCTGCACTCACTGGAGCTGGGAACAGTCTGCGCCCGGCATCGCGCATCACCCAAAACGGGACTGTACTGTACGTACCAATCCTACGGGCTAGGTACTCTACCATGTGATTTATAAGTCTGATTGAAATATTATGATGGATGTATGAATATCCTGCTGCCTTGAACACTTCCCTACATACAAAGGATGAGCATTGGAGCAAAAAGGCATGGCCAGGGTTTACAGCTGCCGTAATACCATGAACCACAAGGATATTAGCTTTTTTGCCTCTACTAAGCAGGGTAATCCACATCGATGTCACTGACCCTGCTTGATTGTTTCTCAGATAGTGATGGGAGGTGATAATACTGAAATTAGTTGTCTCGTCTGTGAGTGACTGTGGAGACGGAGAAATCTTATGTGCTAGAGACCTGATACATAAGCGGCAATGCCAATCAATCACATGCACAAACTACCAGCAAGGACAGTAAATCAAAATCGTGCTATTGGTTTACGTAAGAATGTCCATACTGAGAAGGTGGTAGCTTAATATAAACTTTTGGGAATGAAACCACATGGTTTAAAGTTTATCATATTGCCTTTGAGGAATCAAACTTATAGACTTTGTTTTCTTATTAATTTTTAGGGGACTTGTTCTTGTTTAAGATAGATTGGCAGAATCAATCGCCGTGCCAAGAGGTGATTATTGTTGAACAGGTGCTGGGGCCTCACGTGCAAGCAGGGATACTTTAAGATTACAGCCGAAATGGTAAAACCTCTAAGGGGTAGAATAAAAAAAATAAAAATAAAAACCCCAACACAACATGAATATATCAATATGGATCAATGGACCGAATACACGTAATGTTTGACAATTATAGTGGGATGCAATAAATTTGAATACCAGGCGTGTATCTTTTCTTGACGCTAGCCTCTTTGAGCCAGCTTCCACATACATATCAGTTTTTACACGGCTAATAAGAATATAGTGATTGGCTAGATCGAGCTTCTTCCTCAAAGTACAGTATATCCATAGCATGAGTTGGAATACACGGAGCATATGTCCTCATAGAGTTATCTTAGTTAGACCTTGAAATGCGATGGAGCTACGTAGAATACGAGCGTAAAACACTTATCTATGTCAGCATATTTAGAAGTTGACATTCTATGATAATCTTGTCCTGAGATACGATGGCTAAACTCAATATATGCCGTCATTTACCGTGAGGAGTCGGTCAAGCCGTGTCTCGGGGCCGACAGAAAGGACAGTATCTACAGTGGGGGGCAAAAAGTATGAATCCAAACGCAAGTACCGGACTGATCGGGCTAGCCCGAACAGGCATGTGTTATGATGCCGCTTTCATATTGCAATTTTGACCTAATAAGGTCAATTAAAACAGCTTTAATACTTTGTATACCAGCCTTCAGCAGTAATTATAGCAGTAATACGGTTCGGCATTGTATCGCAAAGGTTCTTCAGGACCCTTTCTTTAAGGTTATCCCAAGCCTCTATTGCAGCTAAGACTAAGGCATGTTGTGTAGCGACTGTATCCTCTGCGTGAGTTAGTTCCGGGTGTAACCGATAGATCTCTGCCTTCATTAACGCCTACAGATTCTCTATAGGGTTCAAATTAGGCGAATAGGGCGGCCATATTATCAGCTGGACCTGAAGCTCTTCTAGCAGGGCCTTGACGATGCGGGCGGTGTGTATAGACGCGTTATTATGCATAAAGATATCACCCGGCTGAAGAAACCACGGCAGTATAACAGAATAAAGATCATAGATGCCAATAGCATTGACGTTACCGACAAGAGGCACTAAGGGCGTATGAGATCTGTGACCGAAGGCAGCCCAGAACATCTGCCGTACGGCGCCTTGTCTCCTAGCCTCGCTGACATCCTGTACGCGAAGGGCTTCACGAGGCGATAGGAAGGTCCAGATAGGTCTTACGCCCTGACCGCGGCGGACCATACACTCATCACTCCATTTGACCCTTCGCCAATCGATGCCCTGATATCGTATGGCCCAATCGAGCCTTTTGCGTGCCTGTAGCGGCGTCAGGGCCACACGTTTCTTCTGCATCCATTTTCTCTTGTTCATCTCACGTAAGAGGTATCGTAAGGAACGCAGCTTAATAGCGTTATCAACAGAATCAAGCAAATCTCTCGTTGTTATATGTGGATCGGTTATAACAGTATCATAAATCTGATCCCGTTGCTCTTCTGTAAGCTTGCGTGGCGCGCCTGATCGCGGCAGGGATATATTATCGGCTCCACGTTGTGCCTCGCGGCGTAGGGTCGTTTTGATCGTGCCGAGAGGGATATCAGGGAAATGCTTCTTGATCTGTGAGTGTGTAAGCCCTTGCCTACGTAATTCACATATACGAGACCGTAATGAAGGCGATAATTCCTTGCCTCGAGGCATCGTTATGGTGTTGTGATGTGTGTTGTGGGGAAGAAATTGGCATGCAAAAGCTGCAGGGAAAAACGCGTGCCTAATCGGGTTAGGGGCGGGCCAGCTACTTGCGTTTGGATTCATACTTTTTGCCCCCCACTGTAGCTCTCGGCATAGCCCCGACATATCCCCGGCATTTTATCCCGGCATCTAACCCCTGCTATCTGCGGTACGTGCCGGGTCAAGGTCTATTAGAGTGGTTGGCAAGGTTGTGGTCAGATCAGAAGATACAGTATCAACTGCCGGTAGGTTATCTATGCTAATGTTTGACTACTACCCCACCCACCCTAATAACGCCACACCGTAATACAGTGAGGTGCAATAAGTTTGAATACGAGATGAAGTACAGTGGGATGCAAAAAGTTTGAATACCGGGCGTGTATCTTCTTTCGCCACTAGCCTCTTTGAGCCAGCTACCACGTGCATATCAGCTTTTGCACGGCTAATAAGTATATAGTGATTGGCCAGATCGAGCTTCTTCTTCAGATTAGAAGCAGGCTGAACTCCAAATAGGCTAGACAGGGGGTATCAGTACTTCAAAAGGTATTCAAACTTATTGCATCCCGCTGTATCTGCCTTGTCGCTCTACTCGTGGGTTTGACTAAAAAGGAACCCCACTCATAGAGTGGGCGGCAAAATTCTGGGACAAGGGCAAAATTCTGGGACAGCTGATGGGTTAGAAATAGGTGGGGGAAATCAGGAAATCTCTGGCTTACACTTCTAATTTTATCGCAATCTATTCGAAATTTCTGCTGTGACTCAATTGAAAAGTATTGAAGCTGTCGCCAAAAGTATTTTATCATGCGAGGCATATTTGCGGTGGTGTTGCGGCCGAAATTGTGAACCTTGACTGCGGGCCAGTCCAGCCCCGTTTCCTCGCCCCACGATGCCTTCACCTCTGCCTCTGATCTGGCCGCCAACAGCACAAGGGATATCGATCTATTATTGTGTGTGCCTTTGGGGGTGTAATGTATTCATGATTCTGTGATAAGTGGAAGAAAAATTGGTCTCGAAGCTGGGTAAAGGAGCAGGAAGAGGCGGCAACTCGGGCTCCTCGATATCCTGTGACAGATCAACAAAATCAGGGCCTTCTTCATCGATTTCTGAGTCATCAGAATCCCCAAAAGTGAGGCTATCACGAACAGGATATCTCTGTGAGTCGCCGAGCATAATCTCAACACCATCGCTCGAAGGAAGGGCAGGCATATCCTGAAGAGGACTTCGATAAAAGCCAGCAGCGCTGGCATCACGAAGTCGCT
>NW_022158799.1:0-35884 GCF_000260195.1 Fusarium odoratissimum NRRL 54006
AGCACGTCCTGTGCCCCAATAGGGGACTTTACGGGCCTCACGGCCCCCGGACGAAAAATATACATACATACATACATACATAGATAAGTATTCCTCCACATACAGAAGAGACATAACAAATTACAGCAACTTCCAATGACGCACCCCAGTCAGTCTGTCAAAGCAATGCATCGGCCTCTAGGATCATCTACACCGGGACGATTTCTCCGGTACCGTACGCGACATTCTTAACCCTCGATTCAATCTGTAGAGAATTACCCAGAACGCTTGGACAGCGTGGCTGATTACTTGTAGTCAGATCTAGGTTACATTTCTCGTCGACGCCATATTTGCAAACGGGGTCATTGATATTGTACAATTGATAATTCTGCGCGACCCAGCTCGTAGGCTGGCTGATGCACGACGAGACATAATTCATGCTATTGGCGGCGGACTGGGGCAGTTTACCTTGGTGAAGCAAATGTCGACATTCCGATGTGTCGACGATCTCGTATGACATTTGGATCCCTCCACCGACCTAGGGGTCGTCGATGGCTGATGCACCGAAACCTAGGAAGTTCCAAGCATCGTACGAAATATCATACGCACCCCCAGACTTATCAATATGTAGAAGATGAAGGGAGCGCCCCTCATTTGAGACTCTGACGCATATTCCATCGCATCCGACGTCCAAAGGCCAGTAAGCGACACGATTCGTATCAACCTTACAGCCCAAGACTCCTACGGAGCTAGAGTACTCTGCGTGGGGGGTAATGAACGCGAAGCTACGAGAAGTCAGACGACTAGCGTAGACATCTGATATCCAGAGAGAAACAGTGTAGGCTAAGAAAGTCGGCCAAAGTGGCGAGGCTGACCGCATGTCGAGAGGTGAGGATATTACGTTGGAACCACGGATAAATCTCTACGGGACCCCGGTCAATAAATGTACAATGGGATGGACCCGATGGAATGGTCTCCGGCATCAAGAACCCCAAATGACAAGGTGGCAGACGGATGCGGATCCTCTCTTAACTTTCAACTCAATTTGGACTTGATCACGTATGCTATAAGACCAATAACCGCTGAAATAGTCAACGATGTACAACCAGCCATCTTCTTCCGGCTGCGGGTCAGGCCATCTATTAAGGCGGAAACTTCAGCTATACGCCGATATTCCGGAAGTGATTTCAACAAGGTTAGACAGAAAGGCCCCAGTGAACGAGACCGCGGACCTGGAGAAGGCAGAATGGTTTCCTTGGTTTCAAATATAGAATGAACGACTAACGAACAAGAGACGGGAAGTTAGGAGTCTATTGATAGTTGATTGTATCTACCTGACTAGATTAACTTAAACTTGCTTCAGCTGGCTTTTGTGAATCCGTATTCATGATTTGGTTTGGTTTTTGATCCCTATCGCTAAGTCAATCATTGTGAATATTAACAGGGTTCATGGTAGCGAGTAGTGTATCACCGCGCTTAAGAGCTTGACCGTGGGCACTTACGTGGCTTCAGGGATAATAATACTCTGCAGTTGTATTTAATTGAGCAACATCCTTTGTGGCCGACAGCATCTGCGCTTGCATCTTCTTCCATCTCGCTGCTCCGTAAGTAAACCAGGGCTGAAGCGACAGCTCGTGGAGCTCTCTAAGGCCGATACCGGAGGGACGGCCCTGGATATCATGTTTTCTTTTCTGACCCACGAACGCGTCTAGCTGAAAAGACTTGATCCCTGGTAGTGAAGTCGCTTTTGTAGTGGTCGGTGATGATATTGCATCTTTCTTTCTTATTTCGTTCTTGGGCTTGGACACTTTGGGAGACTTTTCCTTGACTAACGGGGATGCATTAGGAAGCTTATGCTAAGAAATATCATCCAAGATGGCTACAGTCTTATTCGACTCTGGCCTTGTATCGAGCCTGTCGTGTGATTGTGCAGGTATGTTTCCCGTGTTGGTGTTCGCGACTTTCAGAGTGTGTTCGTTGTGATATGTCGGAGACATCGAGCTCTGGTCGCATTTTAGGCGACCTCCTTCTGATTCTTCAAGGCGGGGAATGATTTTCATCTGGGGCTTGTCGTCCTTCTGTTGGGGTTCAAGTGCTAGAACTTCAACCGTAGCCTCGTAATCGTCTGGCGGATAATGAGGTGAGCTCATAATGGAAACAATCACATCATCCGCTGCACCTGCGCGGTCGTCGGTGATATCACACTGGATCCTTCCAGAGATATCCCCTGAAACGATGCCAAGCGCACACTCAGGGAGACATTCTTGATTCTCGGTTTTTTGAGATAGCCGCGAAGACCGACGCAGAGCTGACGGTTTCCTGTCTTGAGCATGCTCTATTCTCATTTTCTGATGAGAATATTTGTCGTCTTTTATGACATTTTCACGTCTTGGCCTCGGCACACATCTGCCATGTCTTTCGCCTCCACAGGTAGAGACAGACCTGGCGATAGAAGCTGATTTCTTCCTCCTTTTACAGGAGCTGTCATTTGCCTGCACGTCCTTAATTCAGTTGTAGAGTAGTTCAAATTATTTCAAGCGACTTTGCAAGCCACTGCGTGTTTAACTTACCGAAGTGGGAACACAGACTAGAATTTCTTCAAGGGTTTCTTCACAGACCATGGTTATAGATACAAAATAGGGGCGTGAGTACTGGCGTTGCTTAGGTAGAAAGTGTAAGTTCAGATCGTCGACGACCGGTATTGCTGAGGGGAATACGATTGCGAACCATTTATTGCCATACGATCGTGGAGGTGGACGAGCCACCGTATTTAATGCTTTACGTGAGGAACTAGCAGCAAAAGCTCAACCTCTCTCATTGGCCTTCGTGCCCGTCTAAAATTCGAAATGTATGGACCAGTTATGTGGGGCAAACAGGTTCTTGCTGCGGAGCATTGCCACTTGCAGGCTTACGCTAATTAGCGCCAACAACAGTCTTGCGACAATTTCTATGGGCACGAGTAAAATGTTGGAGCCCGCCAGTGTTACGACCCTAGCGGTTACGTCACGTGTACCCCACAAAAACTCATGCAAGGCATCAGCCCCTCAACGGTTACGGACCAATCAGAGTTAGATCACCTCACAGACAGGATCACGACGCTCCAGGAACCTCCGTGATCCAGGATCACCGTGATCCAACTACCTCAGTGATCCTCTCAGATCACCTCTAGTATATAGACCACATTCGTTAGCACTTTCATAGATCTAGCTCACCAGCTATCAATAAGACTTCTTTACATCAATAAGCCTAACACGCATTACTTGATCATTAAGAGACGTGACAACCAACCCGCTCAGTATTAACGCCCTACGCCATCTGCAAACATAAACCTAGTACGGACTAGTTTCCTGTTTGAAACCACATTCGTCACAGCCAGGTGGCTGATGTACGCAGCGGTATATTTGGCAACTCCTGCCTACGCATTCGTAGGTTTTCGGAGAAATACAACCCCAAGGTGTTTAATGAGTAAAAGTAGAGTCTTGTCTGATGCTTTTTCGCTGCAGCCTGCCCTCATGGTTGTCTTCAAGGAAAACAAGATCGTGAGTGTTAACAGGGCTAGAAACTATGGTGGAGTGTCGAGGTTACTTGAAGGATGTCATGCTATGAACAAGGCGCGAGGAAAGATTTGAGAACATGAAGATCAACAGTTTCTTGATCTCCAGAGGATCAATAATTATCAGACCCATACCGCCTGGTTTGTTTTCGTAAGTAAAAGTCTCCTCAAGCACAATCTACATTTAAAATACTTATAACTCGAACCTAATAGGACAAAGTTGAAAAAAAATTTAAAAGTGTTTAGAAATTACTTTATACCGTTAATAACTATCTAAATAGCAATTAATTAATTAAAATAAATTTATATGAAATACACAGTAAAAGACATACTTTATTGTATATATTAAAATTTTATTTTCATTCTTTTACTTAGAAATAGCGATTTTAGTGTTATGTTTTACCTCTTTTTCATACCTAAAAGAATATTGTACTTAATTTAAACATCTAATTTAGGCCGCTTTTTTAACCTACCTAATCAACCTATTTAGACCTACCTATAGGCAGGTTATAAGTAGCTATAGGTGGGTAATTTTAAGCCTTAATTGACTTATTTAGAGAGAATTTAGATAATTTAATTAAAGCAGCCAATATTGTACCTTTTTTCTGGCCAAAATAGGCCTCCTGTATAGTTGACGCATGACTATTATATGTATATAAGTTGTACGAGTTGTCCACATATTCTCAGGGCTGACAAGAAGACATCTACGCTGTAGCCTGAACATGACTTCCACACCAGATAAGCTAAAGCAAGAACCGCCACAAGACGACGTCCCGATGGGTAGCGATGATGGTACTGAACAAGAACAAGAAAACAACTCTGGCTTGTCTAACCAGACAGATGGCAGTCAACCTAGCCAGCAAGATACAAATCAAGTTACTCAGAACAATGAAAACCAACCTGGACAACAGGATGTAAATCACGGTGGTCAGAACAATGGAGAACAACCTGGCCAAAACAATGTAAATCAAACTGCTCAGAACGATGGAAAGCAACCTGGTCAAAACAATGGAAATCAATCTACTCAGAACACTGAGTCCAGACCTGGGCAAAAGGATACAAATCACGTTGGTCAGATCAATGGCAATCAATCAACTAACGAAAACCCATTTTTATCTGGATTCTTCAAGCGTAAAGTGGATAAAGACAACTCAGCCAACAATGCCAGGGCTTTCAGTCCAGTAGTAGAAGACCCCAATGCTAAAAAGGCGAAAACAGATCACAGCTTTAGTTTTCATCCATCTGCAAAAGCGAAGACCGCTCCCTTCTCTCCACGGGCACAAACGACAACAAGAACCTCTCCCTTTCCTGAAGATGATGGAGTTGGCGACCCTGACCTCGAAAAGGATCTAGTCGGCAGCCAAGCTTGCCCTGAGAACATGACGACGCTTGGGCTTGTGAAAGAAGGGAAAAGGCCGAGATACCTAAATGAATATAGAATTGATGGCCGAAGCATCTTACGAATTGAAACCTTGAAAGACGGCAAGTTCAACGAGAATGCCGCGGAAGTCTTACCAGTAACCGGTGGGAAGTATCAAGCTCTACATGCGGATAAGAAATGGCGTGACGTAGCTTACGTCCTGGGCGTCGCAGCATTTGGGAGCGAATTGAACTACGAAGACTTTCTATGCAAGCTGGATCCAGAAAACCCGTCCAAATTCAAATGGATGCAAACCGTATTGGTCGGAATTCGATGGGTTGATCAGACAGTCACATTTGTGAACCGTCAATGGTGGCGCAATAATTATGAGGCAAGGGATCTGTCCGCTAAGCAAACGTATCTGGACCGCAAGGAAGACGGATACCGTTATTGGTATAAGACGCGCGATGACCCTGAATGGAGGACTCGAGTGAATCACAAGGCCTTCGAGGACTACAGGTTATTCAAGTGGGCCTTTTTGTATGAGAAAAGGTACTATCAGGCCATGAATCCTGGGGAGCCGTTTGAGATTCGAGATCGCACCAAGTCGCCATCGCCCATGGATGGTGAGGTTGCCAAGTTTAGGGCGATGACGGTTGAGGAGAGCCCGAGTTCGAAGATCTATCAGTCTGTCGAGACTCCTCTACTCGACGATGACGAAGGTTTTGATTCGGATTCCCGACATAGCACCCAGTCACGATATAAATCATCGAGTCGGCCCAAGGCGCATCGTGACGCCTCCCAGCGGGTGGAGCCAAATGGCTCACCGCGTCCTCGAAACAAACACAGGCTCAGCACAATGAGACGGTTTCAGCAACCACTGGGAACCACACCTCGCTCTATGGTAGTGGCTCATTGATGGAAAATAATGGCCAGACGGTTTTTTAAAATCAACAACAGCGACAGAGGATCAAGAAGCTTGCGGGATCAAGCGTTGTTTTGCTAGCCGCCGTAGTACGATTCCAACAACCATGACAAGTGCCAGGTCAAACATAAGGACGAAGCCTTTTCTTCTCCGTCGTCACTCCTTTCATTATCAAACCGATATTATCCTTTCATTTGTAGATGCTACTAAGGCTTATCCCATGGCGCCTGAATTGCCTTGTATTTATATAATCTTTACCTTTTGCTCTGTTTCTAGCTTGCAATACTTTTTTTGCATTCTTGTTTATATCTGTAGCTATATTTCTTCTCAATAGAATACTATAACCTTTCAGTTTCATTTTTGTAATAGTAATATCAGCAAGAATAGCTTTAGAATCTGACGTTCATTTTCTTTTCTTCTATTTTCCATCCTCCTTTTCTCTCCCCATAACAGAGCCGTACAAGAATCTGTTTTCGAAGCCGTCCGTGTCAATTGACAGAGGAATCACTGCATAAGCATGGACCACAACTCGCCTATCATGAGGCACACTTTGACTTCATTGAGCGTGCTCGACATAGCATTTGCCGTCGTAGAAAAGTCTAGCAAGCTACTACGGTGGACTATACCATTCCGTGATACCATAGAATGTGTATACCCTGTTGATCGATACTCTATTGGTATGTCACCGATCTCATTGTCGGCCTTGTGATGACTACCTCTCTGCAAATATAGAGCACAGAACTGACAAGGTGAAGCCAATTAAAACTGGCTTGACAAGTGAGGAAAGACAACTGTAGGAGAGATTCAGCCAGGCGATCATATCCGTCATCCTATCGTTAGAACGGTCTCATGATCAAATTTGCTCATGTATCGCAGATCTTGGCAAAATCGACATAATCAGTCGACTGTATTAAGGTCTCGAGGTTCAATACAACAAGCCCCAGCCAATCTCAACTTCATCATCATGATTCATGCGCTCCTCTGCAGCGTTGGAATTATGAACAACAAGCCAACAATGGGCTTTCTCTCCTGTCGAGAACTTCATTTTGCATTCTGCACTCTGATACTTTGGAGAGACTTTCATTTACTGTGTCTCGGGCATGAGATTTTGTAAATAGAACACAGTAGAGATTCATCTTCCAGAACAACGAAATCACGTGAGGCAAGTTCGACAAATCATTAGATTCGTTGAACATTGCAACCAAATGTACGTACTGTACGTAGCCTAAACATTGCCAAGGTGCGATTGCAAAACGACGTCTTATTTCTCGCATCTCACCTGTCATAGTCTAGTGGCCAGAATGAACAGCAAAACTACGACGGACATGCTTTTCTTACCTGGTTTCATAGCCCATTCGTGGTGCCCAAAGTCGGCTGAATCGGACTTTACTCTGCAGTATACAGGTTACTCGCGGCCAGTTTCCAACTTGAGGGAAGTGATGAGTCCAAAAACCACTTTCAGTGCCATATAAAGTGGCACAATGAGTACCCAGTTGGTAAGTCTTCCTCGCACTCACGTTGGGGAACGCTCTCGATACCAGTTTCATAGAGCCAATGGATGATTACGAACACTTTCAGCATCTCGCGTTACGGCCACACACCAAAACGTCGCTGGCACTGATGTCGGCAGCCACGCGCGTAGCCCATAGACGATTTGAAAATTGTACTTCCAGACTTCTTTCTACTGATTTAACATCATTTCCGCCTCACCAACTGGCTACTCAGGAAGATGTCGACGAGTCTTTACGAGACTTGGTCGGTCCGGTGGATGAAACCTGGACTCAACGTGTAAACAAGTTGTCGCAATTGAAGCGCCCCCCGGAAGACAGCAGGATCACCCAGTCGATGTGGTATCTGCTACGCGGTGGCCACCTTGATTTCGGGATTGTGGAGGATTACCTACAACTACTAAGGTCCACAAGCCACCATGTAGAGATAGCTCCAGCTCGGATGCTTCGGCACGATCAAAACTGTATTCAAGAGACGGAAGGGATTGACCATCCCATCATCATTCCGTTCTGTCATGAAAACAACTGGGCGTTTGCTGTTGCGTACTCAGACTGCGTCCACTGGTATGACAGTACTCCCAATAGTGCTACCCTTGTACCTCCCATTGCTGGTGCGCGACCCGTCGTAGAAGGGTGGCGGGGGCCTCAAAATAATAACCTGGCAGATTCAGGCGTGTTCATGCTTATGGGCATCAAGCTTATATTACAGCGCAAACCTCATCTAAGCCAAAGGGTCGCAGATGAGCTCAACCAGTCTTTCCGTTCTTGTATATTTATCGAACTTCTTTGTCAAAAGGTTCAGCCGACCTCTACAGACCTACATCATATCAATTTAGAGCAAGTGTTAGATACAGGATACTTATCCTCAACCGCCGACCAGATAAGCCACGGACATGCGTTAAGTGATGGACAACAAGAATCGTCCTTCTTCGAAGATGCGATGGCTGCGACAATAAGTGCAACTCGAGCCATTTCCTCGGCATCTTCCATGATATGTCAAGCGGAAGAAGCCAACGCTATGAGCAGAAACCCAGAGCTGGGGCCTTCCACGGACCCTGACCGCCCCCCAGGACTTTCCAGTTTACAGCCACAGCATCCGGCCAACACGTTGCGCAAGAGAAGGTCGCAACCAAGGGCCACAAGCGAGAGAGCAGAAGGCGGCGTACAGCGAACTTTGGATGATCGTAAAGTTATTTTAGATAATCTCTCACATGCCATACACTTCAAACGATCTGCCCTAGTGTCCTTTGCAGATGATCCGATTGTTCTCAGGGCACTTCTAAGGTATTCAAGGACCAGTGGGAATCTTCATCGTCGCTACCACGCTGTCCTTTTCCACTGGATGGCGGAAGATAACGAGCGAATAATAGAAATGAAATCAGCGATGGGGGAGGATGCTGAGAAACGCATGAAGAGAGATTTATGGAGTTGTAACTTCTGGAAAAAGGTAAGTGATATTGGTATGAAACACGGCTTGGGGCCCTTGGTACCACTCTGTGCATTTGTAAATGACTTTAGCGGTTATCGGTTGTCAGAGGACGCCCAGGGTCCACTGATTAAAGAACTTGAAAATCGGTTGCAAAACGAAACCGACATGTTGCGTATATGGCTTCAAGATGCACGTGGACTGTGCGAGGCCATATTAGTAGGACCCACGCCTGTTGCTTCCTTCAACATTGATAAATATAACTTTCAGGCTGAGTTCGACATAACTGACGATCAATTTCGATTCTATGTTTGTTCAGGGCTCAACTAGGCAGAGAATCCAATAGGTTCTAGAGTAACCTTCCCAACAAGTCGAGGCAGCTCAAGAAGTTTGGATCAAATAGCATCGAACAGTCTATGCATAGGGTTTCTTCCATTTGAGTTCATTGACCCAGTGCGCATGAGTCACCAGCTATCATGAGTTACGTAACAGGCCTGTGAGCGGAAGATTAGTGACGTTGGGGCTACGTTCTTTGTGTCATGTTCACTTCAGACGATGTAGATTCTATACGGTGATCTAATCTTGGCGCCAATATGCATATTAGTAGACCTTCTCAGAATTGAGTTAGAAATAGTGGATCAATCGATATCTGCATTTTCCGTGCGCGCGCTAAGGCATTTCGAAGCTACTCACTTCACGGCCAGAAAGTCCCAGAACCTGTCTGCTGGTATGTAGTTTAGAGATGACTGGTCGGTTCTGGTAGCATTGCGACCTCATTAAGCAGCGTTGATTGTGATGATAGAATGAGTTCAAGCTTTCGGAGTCAACGTCTTACCGAATTTAGAAAGTACCGGAACGATCCATAATTATGCGGTCGCTAATTTCTATAGCTGCTGCTGTATTGTCACTAACTTCGGCTTTTTTAGATAGTATAGTATGTACTAAAAGTCTAGATCGTCATATTGTGTTGGAGTCCGGATTTAGTCCAGATGCGATGTCCTGGACAACATATGTTGACCTTGAAAAAGCCAATCATGAGAGGCCGCGTGGCATGATAAGTCGCAAGCATAAAGAAAAATATGGCGATTATCACAAATTTGAATAGAGCCCCGGCCCGCGTCCTCTTTTCTTCTTCTTTTTCTTCTTTTTCTTCTTCTTTTTTTCGGCTTTTTTTTTTTTTTTTTTTTAAAAAAAAAAAGAAAATCCTTTAATAAACACGATACGTCCAGAACACGCTTGGCTCGGTTGACCGGCTTCGGGTGGAATTGTACGTCTTACATTCGTTGTATGTTAGCTGAAATAAGTATAATATCATACTGCCAATAGTGACCTCTCTTGTGCTTGTCTGTATTTGTAGTCGCTAAGACTCAGTGTGATCAATGGAAGAGCTGCTAATTTCGTCTTCGCTGCGCTTTCAAATTACTCAACTAAATTTGACGCAACAGGCCCGAATAGGCTTGGCCCCAAGTTATATAGGATCTGATGAGACCCGCAAGATCCTAGATCCCTCAAACCATCTAACCTAAAATATGTAGGCAGTTCTATGGCTCTGGTATGTTTCGCTGGCAAGAGGCACCTGCACTTCCAACTATGCCATATGGATCTCGCAGGACAGGGCTAAACTAAGCGAGACGTTGGGGCAAGCTCTGCCTAAGCTGGACTATGAAGATATTTCAAACCTTAATCCTGGTGTTGATGTCGGTATGGCGGCTGTTCCTGGAAAGCGATACAAGATCCCTTACCATGCAAATATGGCACTCATTCCACCAGCCTCGTGGTCTGACAATTGCCCGAAAACGTTGGAGCTTCATGGTGCTACGTCAAAAACGCTTGCAGCCTTGAATCAGCCCAGTTCAATAACTGCAAGGGATAATCATAACACGTCTATTTCTAGATTGAATCAATTATCGATGCACACGGAAGCTTTTGGTGGTGGTCTGATACCGAGAGCAGCGCCTGATACGACCACGGATGGTCCTAAATCAACAGAGATATCTAGCACTATTGAGACACGAACAAAGCCACATGCGGCCACAGGGACAGCTAGTTCTATTTTATGCTGGAACGAGACCCAAACGACGGTATCTAGCTTTGTCTCAAGTCCAACATCAAGGATTGAGTTTGCCAGGTCGTTCTGTGATCGACTCCAGAATGCGACTTTTGACGCAGCTCATCCCATCCAACCATTGCCCTACGGCGACACCCTAATTGGAATGCAGGTATTGCCCTCATGTCCAAATCTTTCCATTGGGGCGGAAAACATGGTTGCGTGCCGTTGGGTGCTTGAGAGTATCAACTATAAATGCCCGAAAGCGGGTGGGACATATACGAAGGATTGCGTATTGTACTACTTTGTCAAACGGTGAGGTGCGCTGAGGAAGGTATTAAGAGATAGTTTCAGTATGTCATTCTATTTTTATCCGGATTCATATCCCTCAATCACTTAGACGGAATGCTTATATCCTGTGGGATCCCTGCCTCGAGCTGTGCCTCCGTGTTCTATTGCACAATGACATCGCAATATGAAACGTAGAATAGAGTTGTTCCAGTTCGGCTGGCGGTATTCGTAATTGCTTATATTGTCTTTGTATGAACCCTGTGTGGGTAAGACTACAACGCTGTGTATTCATGCTTTTCGGTTCGTTCTTGCCCCAAAGGATTTCACGCAACAATGCGACTCAAAACTTACTCTGGGAGTTGTTGGTATAATACTATATAGTAAGGGGAGAATTAATTTTGTTCTTTATTATATCATCAGGTGCTTAGAAGTATTTGAGATATCATATAACCCTCCTACGGTAGATTCTATAGCAAAAGTGTTGCAAGTCTAAGCTCTAATATTACATTTCCCTTACTAGCCCTGGCTTGAGAGTCTTTACCACTTTATCTCTGTCCAGATTCTCACTAATATCTGATTAAGGAAGAGTTCCTTCCCTTCGTCTGACAATGAGCTTGGCGGACGCACATATAATGATGTAAATCACAAGCAACAGCAAGCAAGACAAAGCACCTGAGCAAGCCTTTCAACGTATGGGTAACAATTAAAGGATACGGACTAGATAATAACTAAAGGCTGTTCAGCAATTCGCAAGCATGGGGCAGCGCAATATCACAAAGATCTCTCCATCGTTTTCCATAGCTTTCTAAATTCTTTCAATCATACTTCAGTGCCTCAGGCGCAATACAAGCGCAGCTAATATACACTGGCTTCAAGCTTCGGGAAGAACAACTCTCAAAACATTTTAAACACCAGGCGTGCTTTTTGCAAGGTTTCCACATGATGTCAGCGCCTTCGGGAAAGTTCCCTCTACAAAAAGAGCATCGTTGAGCCGATACAGGCAATGTGCATAGGTATTCAGGGACTGAAACGCACTGAAAAGCCATGCCTTGAGCAGACTTATTTTCTTTCTGCAGTGACGAAATTGATGCGACCAGTTCAGCATAAGTTGCTGGGGAATCTTCTTTGATTTCTTGGAATATGCGTTGTCGATATGCTTCGGGTGAATCAATCAGAGCCCAGATCAATATGTTCATGTCAGAGGTTCTCCACGCTGTTTTCACTATTTCAAAATAGTCCTCGTAACTACCCTGATCTTTGCATTCATGTAAACTTGCTCTTAGCCGCCATCTTTCGCGTTGAGCATAAGGGTTAGACACCCATTCCATGAGACACCATGGGTTTCCGTATCTACTCATGATTTTTTATCGCTTTGCTTCTTTCCTTGGTAACTGGTCCCAAAACTCCCCTGACGACAAGTACAAGATCGACTGGGTCACGTTGTCCTTATATGTTTCCACCGTTCATTCCGATTTTGCGCCACAGTGTAACTCCTCGACCCAACTACTGATGTTGCTTCACTGCATTGCAGTACCACGGAACAGTGACCGAATATGTGAATCTAAATCACCTTAACTTGAGGGCCAGCTTTAAATGACAACCGGCAAAAGATAGATGGAAACAGAGTGGACACGCACTGTCAAGTTCACAAAGGGGACAAATTTGTGAAATGATCAGAAACAAACATTGTGTGAGGCCGATTTCGGCCTGCATATGCAAGGACCAAGATGTTAGAAAGGCGTGATCATACGAACCAGGACGGTCAATAGAGCAAGAATAAGCCCGCATGAGTTATGTCAGTGCATTCGCTGTGACAGTGGCTATGTACATGGCTATTGTATCATGGAGGCAAAGACATCTTGCGTTCTGGTGCGCAAAATGACAGATATGAGTTTCATTGACTAGTAGTAAGGTGATCCCTCTTGCGGCTGAGGTAACAGTCATTTTGTTTGGGAATTTCAGAGCTGATGGATCTGAGGAGGCGAGAGAGTTTAGTCTTCCACTTTTATCACTGAAAGAAATGATCGGGCATCAGATATTGATTGTGTTATCAAGCAAAGTCAATTGCTTTGTCGGGAATACATAGAATTATAATGTAATACATAAGAGAACTATCTGATTATTTGGTATTATTATCCCCCCTTACATGCTAAATAAAAACATTGTGTTGTTGAGGGGCGGCCTTGGTTTATCTAGTTAATATGTCGAATACAATTGTCTTTATTTGAAAATGTCAAGGTGGGAAAAGCCTGATCGTCCACGAAGTTCAGGAAACCATCTTCCGTACTGTGCCAATCAATCATTGAAATGTTCATACGCTAGAACTTTGATGCTAACGGTGCGTTTGGCGGTCTGTAGAGCTGGAGTAGACAGAAGTGTACGGGTCACTAACTGCCGGAGCAGTCTCACAAAGGCAAGAAAATCGTCCAGAGTGTAAAAATCACCCCTTTCCACTACCTCGTCCCACGGCAGTTGTTCTGGTGAACGGATGTTATCGTCGATTTCCACCTCTACGAGCCGAAACTCGTCTGTTTCGAAGACTTTGGGCTTCGGCCCGTCAAATTCTTCTTTCAATGATACCCGATGCTTTCGCTTAATGCGGTAGTTGATGAGCCATAGCGTTTCCAGACCCCCAAATCTTGCACCATATACAATGTAACAGCATAAGGAGACAAGGCTTCTGATCCGGGAGGATTCGTGAAGGCTCGAAGCCCATGATGGGGGGTATTGCCAGCCTACGTGCGGTATCTGTAGCAAGCCCTGGGCTGTGTTGTTCGGAATGACATCTTCAAACAAAAACCGACTGAACATGTCAGGATCATCTGGTTGGAGAATAAAGAGGTCCTGGCTTGGAGACACGATAATACTGCGCTACTGGGAAGAGTCGCTCTCTGGTGCGTCGACCTCGACATTCGAACGGCCACATCTCACCTTCGTCCGGATGACTATGGGCTTGGTGGGGCCGAGTATATCTCTCATGACACGATGTGACTGCCTACAGGCACTCCAGAGACCCGAGTCGATCAGGTACGTCGAAAAGTTGTTTTTAGTCCATGAGGCGGTGATTTCGTCAAAGCCATTGAATCGACTGGACTGGGGGCCAAAAGCCCACTTGGGAGCGGTGAGGTAGTAGGAATCGGCCCAAGGAACTTCCGGAGCGCCGTCTTCATGCGGTTGACTTCTATGACCGCTGCTCAAGCTGAAGATTTGTACACCTGCCTTTGCAGGACGAGCGGCGGAGCTCCAAATCTCTATTTGTAGCTCTACCGGGAGGTTTCTGAAGCAATGAAATGAATCAAGCATCCTGCTTATCATGAAGTAGCCGAGGAAAATTCGCAAAAAATCGAATTAACTTGTAGGATTATCTAGTTCCTGTGACATTTCAACATCAGGGCAATCAATTCTATAAAAGCGTCAAAGCACTTCTAGATCTATGCTCGATACACCCGATAGCTATCGCAAAAAGGACTTTAGAAACTATCGTATGTTGGGATCGACCGCCAATGCAAGACTCGTTCTGCTTTGTATGTGTTTGACCTAAAATCGCTATTTTTAGTCATCTTCCAGGCTGGAGTGTCTACCATAGGCCTAATACTTGAACATATAGTAAAAAGGTCCAAGCATAGCCGGTGAGATCTGAGCACTATGGTTCGATGGCTTAACATTGAATGAGAATTGGGAATGTACACATAGTCGCTAAGAGATACTGCGTGGTTGATGTAGTAGTTGATTGGCTGTGAATAATGTTCTCAAGCATATACTTCAGCCTGGCAGTAAGGGCCTCTTTCCCTTACATACCTGGTCATGGGTATCATTCATCCTTTTTGCGTATCCAAGTCCATACTCCCAGGATTCCTCCAAGAAAAGAAAGGAAGAGGCAAGGCCACTAGGCACGCCGCTTCGCCGCTCGCCATCTCAAGTCACGATCGCGATGAATGACATTGGCATCCCCCAGTCGCGGCACAAAGGTATCATCGCGATGACTAGCCCTGGTATCAGCCGCTTCCTCCTGCTCTTTAAACCTTGCCTCATCATCCAGGGCCAAATCCTCAAGTGAACTAGATGACAGTTCGCGCTTCCTCAATTTGCGAGTTGACCTGATACCACCAGTACTTCTAGACTCTCTATCCTTCTGCGCCTTCTCAGCGCGTTCCAAAAACTCGCAGATAGTGGCAAAAGATATGGATATAGGGATATTTGGTATGCCTTGACAGGATTGATCTGGCGCGAAGTCGTGGAGATATAGCGTCAATACACTGCCCGTATTCAACGGCTCTCCACCAGCTGTCCGGAAAGGCTATAATAGGTAAGTCAGCTATTGTTTTTGGCAAAATCAGTGCTGCGAATTAAAAAGACCTTTTCTTTGATATTTTGCTCGATTACCAATACGAAGGCGTCAGGATCATCACTCTCTGGGTCTCGATCAAATCGAGGCTTCCAGAGTGAGATAGTGGATTGAGTATTCCCATAATTGATGTCAATGCAGATGACGGCTTTGATATTACCATCTGTGTAATGGATATACTGCCTCGCAAGCTTGGACAGTTGCTTTTTGTCCTGCGAGTATGACACTTCGAAAACGAGGCCAGGATACTTAGCCCCCTCAAGCCTAAATTGGCCATCTGGCTGGCGACGCAGCTCTTTCGGTATCGTGTCTCCATTCTCTCGTTTCTCCTCATAGGGAAGGAAAATTCGAGAAGAACCTTCTGTATGAAGCTGTGAAGTAAAGCCACGAACTTTACTATTCTCGCGACCAATTCTCAATATTTCCTGCTCTATAAAGCTGACCAGCGAGGCAGCGAATTTATCGTGGATTGGAGAAGGCATACGCAAAATAATGCGGCCTGATTTTGGTTCGTAGTCAAACCGTTTGAATGCAGACTCAATCTGGTCGGAGGCGCTGGCATACTCCGCCGGGTTTATAGGAATGTATGTCAAAGGCTCAAGGTCGCAAGTCTCAGCTTTGCACTTAACTTCGAGAAGCCGTCGCGGTAGATTCGGACTGTTTCGAATGCGTTCAGCCTCGATCGTCGCGGGAGGTGAAGGAAGGGCTGTGTGCTCTGGTGGAGTGACTTTCCGAGGTGACTTGAAGTATTGGTGCTGGGGTGCTAGTTCTAGAGATGGTGGCTCTCTAGATTTCTCCCATCTATTTTCCATGACTGGGACTGCGAAAAGCAGATGGTTGAGGCCTCAGATGGTTGATGTCGGTTGCGCTATCGTTTGTTGTTTTGGTCAAGTTTCAAGATGACGTGACACGCGTATGTTTAGCGATGGCGCGGAAGAATAATGATGCGCTGAGGTGCCGTGGTCATTTACGTAACCGACTAGGTTAGCCAACCACTAAATCAACAACATCTGTTCATAGCCAATAAAAATACCCCATATTTATCGTACACATGTACTCCGTAATAGGGTCTTAAATACGTTATATATATATTTTTATGGGTTTTAAGTCCTTATTGCTGTAATATCTATATTTAAAGTTAGATGTTATTAGTGTTGCTCTTAGGGACTCCACTACAGGCTCATTCTGCTCTAGCAGTGTTTGAACTAAAATCGCTATTTTTAACTATCTTCCTGGGTAGAAAGTGCGTAGTCTCTTAGCGGTGTTTTGTTTCCTTCAGCCAGTATAAGTTCATCATGAGTGCTTGAGGTCCTTTTTGACGAGCGCAGTCACGTCGCATACTGATGTGCATAGGGGCTTTAGGCTGAGACACTAGCCAGCCAGCAACATGGCACAATTAAGTCCATCTTTGCATGATGAGTCATTACTCACTTACGATGAGGCTACCTGTCTGTCTCCACTCCCCGCTGTTAGCGCTGTTCTACTGGAAGTTTTTGAATCTGTGCGCTGTCGACTGCCACATAAATTGTCAAAGATGCCAAATTCTTATTCCAAACCAAACAAAGGCGGAGTACTGGATTTGAAGTAATATTTAATGTATTTGATACAGGATATAAAATTGGGGATCTAACTTGCTCCCAGCCTACCCAGAACCTGGTGAGCGCCCAGGTAGTGGATCTGACGAATAAAAGTCTTCACTGATACTACGGAGTACGCATTAGTGAGCTACCCCCTTCATTATTTCAAGATCTGCGATGTTGAGTTGAAGTTTGGGCGTTGATTGCATTGCATGAATTGACTAGATGTGAATGATAGAAAGATAATCTATGCTAGGGAATAAACATGCGATGTATTGTTTCTCATCAATCGTGCTGACCATGCTCGGACACTGACCCCAATGGCACAGACGTAGAAAGCTCTTGATTCTGTTTTATATTTTTGTCGAAATGCAGAATAAATCCCAATCAATTGGTGATGTCCTAACAGACCCCCAACTCCTCGTGTACTCCATACCCTCCCATTTTCCCGTCCATTCCCCTCTAACAAAAAACCCCATCACGCTGAACAGCTCTTAGAAGCATGTCCGTTCGTCTCCGACTTGCCATCCTGAACAGTCGTCTCTGTCTCAATCTCAAACATCAACACAGCCTGGTACAGCTGTCGGCCATATGGACTGTGAACCCAGATATCCTGAGGCCATTGACGATGCTGGGATTGGATTGTCATTGTTCGGCGGTGATCATAGTCGTATTCTAATTCTTGTGCGCGGATGGAGGATGCCTCGACGTGGTGTCGAGAGTGATCTATAGAACCATTTGCAGATCTGGTAAACGTTGTTGGAGTTTGCAGGCGGCAGCTTTCACTCTGCTGTTGTACTTTGTTGCCGTTCTCGTCAATCTTTTGGCACATGATGCGTAGTTTTTCCCAGTGATAAGTGGATTTATAAATATTGTTCTTGAGTTGGTTATCTTCACTTTCTCGTGAGGATTATGGACTTCATATATACCTGCTGGCCTGCGGGAGCATGGATGCGGGAATTTTTTTTTTTTTTTTTTTTTTTTTTTTTTTGCCAGCAGAAGCAAATGTAGGTCTTGTCGCCAATCACGATCCTCAAATACCTCCTCACATCGTCTGAGACTGTTTGTATCGAATGCCCTTATGGTTTGTGTAACACAAGGGCTTCCAATGCATTTGAGGCTTGCATTTCGGCTGGTCTGAGCTGCGGGGGATGAAAATGGAATCGTACGAGCGCGGCAATCGCACCATGAATGTTTCTCTTTTTTGCTTCTGTTGGAAAATGCGAAATAATATTTGTATTCCATTTTTTAAAGTATTTAGTGATGGTGTTTTAAGCATTTAGACTAAGCTTAACTTCACGCTGTACTCTGGTACAATTTAGACCAGAACAGACAAGCCCAGGTACACTCCCTGTGCTTCTTACAATCGGCCATTCATATCCGGGCCGTAAAAAAGTGAGTGGCAAGAAAACGATCGTCATTCGCAGGTTATTGGTGCCCGCTTTTTGTTGCTCAGATTCAATAGGTCGGAATCTCGACCAGAGCTAGCCCGGCGCGGCGCAGAGGACATAATGACCAAAAAACTGAGACAGACACTAAAACATGAATGCAAGAGTCTCGATATGGAATATCGATGCCCGATGATTATCGGAGATCATGATCTGATTGCTCTTTTAGTTTCAACCATGTTCTGTTGAACGGGTAGTTGGATTAATTTCCCGTAGTGAGACTTGAAATTCCTGGTTATTGGAATGTTTTAGCGTGATCGTGGTTTTTTTTTTTTTTGTTTTTGGGCAGGTTTGGCAAGAAAAACAACAACACAAGGCTTTGTGTGCGACGACACCGCATTCAAGCCAAACGACGAGTTTTACTACAATTTCAGTCACGCAGCATAGATAAATCTAACATGTATTCAATGTCTCATGCCGTCAATCGCACAAATCTGAAAAATAAATTATATTAATTATCCCTCAGCCCTAACCTGCCTCGCTTGTTATGTTAGCAAAAAACTAACAAATATTCCGAGATGGTCTAGGGTAGTTAACTCTTCTAATCTATGACGCTAATCTCCACGCCTGAGCCTTGTCTCTTCAGGCGGCATAAAGCTCCGGCGGGGTCACGACAGGGGTGTAGGACCTATCAGAATGAGCGCTACATGAAGTACATTGACACACACCTAAATTTGCGTGTGATAGAAGTACCAGCAGTCAGCCGTGTTACAAATAGCTACATCACATACTTTGCAGCCGTACACGATCTGCACCCTTCGTTTATTTCCTGGTATCGGCTGTAGATAACCTCCTTTTTCCTTCTTCCTTTTAAAGGGTCGGGCCTGACCCTGCCGGAAGCCTTTGCAAGCCTTGCAGCTTGAATGTATGCCCCGATGGACATGATTGATATCTCTTTGTAGGTGAATTTGCCGTGCTTCTGTATCCTCGATGTCTTCTTCCATTCATGTACGGCCTCTCTTCCTTATGTGACTTTCAGTTGCGTATCTGTTGAAAATGGCATTATAAATGCACTCCTTCCAAGCTTTAAGCGTGCTATAGGGCTTCTAACGAGGCTGCCGTATTTTCTTCTGTAAAATGAAGCTATTCGCAAGTGCGACTTCAAGGAGGAAAGACCAAAGCAACGCTTGCCAAGGACCGCGCCGGAATCGGTGCTAATACGTTGTATAAGACCGTATCTGATCGTCGCGGTTAATGTGATTTATTTCATCGTTATACTGAGCGGCAATAGTAGGAATAGGGATTATCTTGAAGCTATCACTATTGAAGACCTGCTGCAGGCGCTGTAACTCTGCCTTTGTGCCTCTTTTGGCGGGCCTTTTCCTCTTTTTTGGTGTGCGCTAGTAAGGGGCTCTGCTAAGCACAGTTGAAAGGAAGAGCATGATGCTGCTATCTTTCCAAGCGATTTGGATGACCTAGGGAGAAAGGAAAAGGACAAATTAGTAAGGGAAATACAGGTAAAGCTGTCTATACCTGTTTATCTTGTGTTGGGATTAAATACACCTCATTATATTGCAAAGCTATGCCGTTAGGAGCTTTTCCGGTCTCTTTTATATCCTTTATCTCGGTGGTGATGCCGCAGTTAGGGCGTGCCGTGCCTGTGGCACTGTGGCCAAGCTGCCGAAGAAGGCGGAAGAGCTGCGGCAATGAGAAGAGGTTATCTGTGAAGACGTGATATGTCTGCGTTACTAGCCTTTTGTAGGTGAACCACGACGCTTTGTGTATTGTTGAGAGGAATCTTGGTCCATAGCTTTCCCTTCTTGCCATATGGTGTTAGTGTAGGTAGCTCGACTATAACAGCCTTGTATAGTAATGCCTTCACGTGCCAAAGCCACTGCAGAAAGAAGCCCTGTTGGGCGATAACCCAGACTTTGAACCCCATAGGCGTGGGTTTATTCTTGACGACTGTTGTCTCTTTTGATCTGCCTGTAAAAGGGATCATATACTTATCTATAGTGAGGTTAGTCCCTGGAGAATAGAGCTTGATAGATACGCTTTATATGTGATTAGACCACTCTTTAGCCGCTTAGAAGGTCTTTAGAAGGTCGCTCTTATCCCTTACATCGAGCTTGGTGTAGTTAACAGTGCAGAAATACCTCGTGATCAGCTCGAACTTCCGTAACGGCATGAACTTAATGATTGAGTGAAGAGGGCGCTGATCTCCTAGGCTAGGGGACTTCCAATGGTCTTTGATTGATATCTCCCTATGAATTCCTAGGTAAATAAGGACCCCAAGCCATATATAAGCTGTTGCGGTGGAGATGCCTTCCCACTTGAGAATGCGGGACTGTTTAGAAAGGGGGGTATTCTAGTTGTCAATAATCCTATTTTCAAGTAAGTAAGTAGCCTAGCTGTTAGTGTATTTAATCTATGACTGTATAAGGGAAATAGGTACGAAAAGCTGGAATAATTCAAGTGGTTTCTTGGGTAGAGGGTTGATCTTGAAATCACGATATTCTAGGCTGAAAGGTTGAAAATCATCACCACAGCCCTCTTCGGGCGGAAAATTAGGCATGCCGGTGGGGTTATCAGCCGCCCTCAAAGGCGGGGTATTAAAGCTGTGATCATCTATATAATCAGGTATCTCTTGGGAGCTTATCGTTTTAATTAAGACGCGTTAGGGTCAATTTGTAGGAGGATTTTGATGATTTTGGCTGTGTTGAATGAATAAGCTGTCTGACGAGAACTTCACGTACTCCGCAGGTACTAACGTATTTCCCCATCAGTCCGTACACCCCTAGACCCCGCACACTTTTCCCACTAAAAGCTAGTATTTATAACTATAAAAATAAAATACTTATAAAATAGCTATTTAAATAAAAAGGAGAGTTTTTAGATATTTAAAGGAAAGATTTTCTTATTATAATATAAAATATCTTATATATAAGTTATTACTTAAGTTATATAAGCTTTAATATTTAATATTTAGTATTTTAACTTTTTAAAATATATTTAATTTATTAATTATATAAAATAATATTTAAAATAATAATATTTCTATTATATTATTTAACCTTTAATAAATATATATAAAAAATTTTATCTTAAATAAATAAGTAATAAAAATATTATAAATAAATTAAAATTAAGTATTTAAAACCTATTAAAATATATTTTATAAATATTTAAAATATTATATATATTAAACATTATATATATTAAATATTATATATATTAAATATTATATATATTAAATATTATATATATAGAAGTAGCTTTAAAATTAAATAACTTATATAAAATAAAAGTTTTATAAAATAAGTTTAAAATAACTTATAATTTTAAAATTAAAGTTTTCTTAAGAGAATATTTAAGTATATAAGTTTAAAGCCTTATATTAAAGTTAATAAGGCTTTTAAAATACTTTTCATTATATACAAGTATTTTAATTTATAAAAATTAAATTATTTATAAGCTTAACGTTATAAGTATTTTTATAAGTATTTTTATTTTTATTTTAAAATCTAAAAATTTATATATTATTTAAAACTTAAATATTAAATTAAATTTAAATACTTATTAAAATATTTTAATATTTCTAATAATAAATAAAGGCTAAATAAGTTAATAAAAATAATATAAAAATTAAGTTTATATTATAATAATTAAAAAAAGCCTATTATATTTAAATTCTTAACTTTTATCTTAAGATTATTATTTAAATTTATAATAAAAGATTATATTTTAATAATATAAATTAAAAAAAGTAATATTTATATAACTTAACTCCTAAATAGCTTAAATAAGAAAAATCTAAAATTAGAAATTCTTTTATATATTTTTAAACCTTTATTATAAAAGCTGAATTTTGGTGGGAAAAGTGTGCGGGGTCTAGGGGTGTACGGACTGATGGGGAAATACGTTAGTGTTGTTAGTAAGCAATGTGGGGCGAGTGACCTGCCGGAGCCTTATGCCGCTCAAAGAGATAGATAGTCCTGAGGTCGCCAAGCCTAACGAACGATTTTGCTCCATTAATGCCCCTTTGCAGCCAGTCGGGTCCCAGGAGAATCGGGATTCCAAGCTCTCAGTGAGAGGATAATGATATGAATACTTGGTCCTTGGTCACCAATACCCTCACTTTTAGCGATAACCAGCTTATTTACTTTTGCCACCCTCTTCAGAATTTTTTGTGCCCGCCTGGCAGCCTACCCGAGAGTGTTTATGAGTCTATCCAATGAGAAGCTTCGTTAGTACTACCAGTTAGCGATGTTCCCTTCATCATCATTTCGATGTCTGCCAAGTAAAAAGTAGCTTAGCTACAGACAAAATTGGCAACTCAATTCAAGTTGACAACGTTGATAGCTACTATGCCACGATGACTAGGTCAATATGATTCGGCAAAGCTTGATCTTATAGTGGCTAGGAGAAAGGAGCCAAAACCTCACATGGTAACACATGAAACATTGGAGACATTGGATATGAAAAACCGGCCCATTTTGGCCAATATTCTTCTAAGAAAAGGCTTAAATTTGAAGGGTTCGTCGTCCGATATTTGACGTGACTGTCCAAAGATTTATAAGATCACGGCGATGCGCAAACCGGCAGAAGAATAAGCCTGCCTGGTAAGAGTCTTATTATAAGACTTCACTCTGATAGCACTCTACCCCTACATCACTAGACCGCAAGCGTAGTACAGAAGGATTTTGATTTTCTCTCCCCAACTGCGGTGTGACTGCTGGATAACCCTTGATATTCTTTGAAGCGTGTACATCCGCTATCTATCCCCACCAATAGGATGGCTTGGAATACCAGCGAGAAAGCCCTCGAACTCTTCATTATCCAGATCTGCTGTACCATACTTGTCTATCTCTCGGCATGCTTGCGGTTCTGGGCACAATCTGTCATTATGAAAGAGCATGTAATATACGACAAATTGATGTATATATCTGTGGTAAGTTCACATTAAATATGAAAGGTGTACCGCGTATAGCTGCACTATTAGCTCTTTACTTAGGTTTCCTGCCCCCGAATAATGGCAAAATGGCACTGACTGTGGACCCTTTTATCAGCTCCTCTATACTGCCCAGGTTATCATCATAGTACGCGGCATAGTGGACGGCGGAATTGGACAACATGCGGACAACATTAGCGGGGTAGAGATTGTCAAAGGCTTCCAAACTTGGTATTTCGGAGAACTAATATATGCCATTCTTTCATGCTTCACCAAAACATCGGTAGTCCTGTATCTCCATCGCCTTTACATCGGCGAACCATCAAAAGGGGCTATCGTCAATAGGCCTATCCTGAGAATATCTTTGATCGTCTGCCTTGTCTGCGTCTGGGCTACGTCGATTGTGTTTTTCTTGACCAGCATTTTCCAATGCTCCCCAGTTGGCTATTACTGGGAGCAATTCAAGCATCCCGTCAGACCTGGCACATGTTCAAAAAGTATCGTACCCATTGCTGGTATAGTTCTTAGCGTTGTTCTGGCCCTCAGCGATTGGATCTTGGCTCTAGTAGTGCCCATTATGAGCCTATGGAAATCATGGCTGCCGTGGCAAACCAAAGCTGCAATCCATGCTCTGACGAGCTTAGGCGTACTGTAAGTGTTGTTTTACATTTTCAATTTTCTTTACGTCGGAAACATCACTGGTGTTGAGCCGTTAAGAGCTCGGATGTTCGGACAGCTCTCCCCGTAGACTCGTCTAGCCGATTGGCAACGATGAGACTACTCATGGGGCTATGTTCGAGGACAGGAGGAGCCATATTGGTGTAAATTCAAAGTCCATTACATGACTGACAATACATGGATATGCCAGAGCGGGCGCGGCAATGATCGTACGCATTCCCTATATCAAGATGCTGGATCTTACTGAAGACTTTCTTTACGAGACAGTGTAAGATCTATATTCAGTTGCGTTATCTCAGGATTGTTCACTCACTGGTATACAGAGATGTCGCGAAATGGACGGTCATAGAGGCAACTCTAGGAATTGTGGCCGGGTGTTTGCCAACCATTTGGCCATTATTGACGGCGATGAGGTCCAGATGTGTCTCATCGAAGCTTGACTATGTGAATGATAAACCTTTGCAACATGGTGGTAGAGTCGAAAGAGGGACGAAACAAGACACCATTCAGAATAAGCACGACACCACTCAGAATAACCGCGACACGATTCTTATTCACACAGACTTCTTCCTTTCAGAAAGTTTTGTTAATAATTCCGATAATCATGTAAGACATGACCCAAACGCTAGTTTTAGACATGACCAATGGCGTCCATAGAATAGACCGGTATAGCAACTTGCCAGCTGTCATGACCGTAATGTAAAAGCTTAGAAGTCCTCAGACTAAAGAAGAGGGTAGGAGGTAAGAATACAAGAGACTTTTACTAATAATACCAACAAAACAAACGACTTGTCGTATGTATATGAATTGACATACCGCAGTAGAGTATGGCGGCCAAATGACAAAGCCGACGGCTCCCAGCTATTTGCACTATGAAATTGTCTCATACACTTGATGACCACATGCATCCACCTCCTGATCCACATGTCTTATATGGCAACTCACCCGTGCACATCCCCATCCAGGCTCCAGATATCATCGTCCGAAGTCTCCCATCTCAAAGTCTCATTAGAACCTCCGTCCTCGTAAGTACTATCATCGTCCGTGACGCTGTGTAAGCTGGTTCCTTTACTACTGTTACTGCTAGATAGCGTACTCCAGTCGTAAGGCAAACCGTCGTCCACATTTTTCGGCGGAGTATACCATTCAATCGTAAACTTTTGAAGTTGTGGCATCTTGGCAAAATAAGAGAGGCGCTGGATGTATTCCATCAATTGCCCGCATTGACAGTCCTGCCTTTCCACCTTGATCGTAAGGTCGCGTACGAGTATTTCGACCGCAACAGCATCTTCCCAATCGCCAAGCATATCATCTAAGAAGCGAGAGAATCCGCTCAAAGAGATTATGAATGAGTTCTCTTCATAAAACACCCTTCGAGCTTCTAGAAGAAGATGCTGTCGAGACTCATCGTTATTGAGGAATCTTTTTAGAAGAAGAAACCTTCCAATACTCTCCTCATCTGACCAAGCAATAGGTTCTTGCACCACGACTGGATCCTCCTTCACCAAGTACTTACAGAGTACAGCGCGGCGATCGTCTGATGGCATCTTGGAAATGTCATCGAGGGGTCTCCCACCTGTCAGTTGAGTGAGATCATCATTAGCGGTCAGAAGCTGCATCGCTTTGGCCTTGTGGATCACTGAAAGTGGCTGGCAGATGTCAGCAGCTGTGACTTCGACAAGGATCTGACCCGGGGTTATTTGATTGTCGATGAATAACCAGAAGATCACTCACCTGGGGAAACTTGTGTATGCTCTTTCCTGACTGGGAGAATGATTTCAAATGCGCGCCTCGCATTCTTATTTCTTACAAGCGACGAAATGGAATAGGAGGAGATTGAAGAAACGGAGGCTATTCCTGTTGAAAGGCAGATATATGCCAAACGACTGCCTCAAGGCTTCGCGTCCCTTTCAACAATATAGATGATCGGGCAGTTATATGGTACAGCAATATGGTCGTTTCATCCATATTCGCACGTGTAGCTACTCCAAAAGTCGAATTGAGCAACTCCTTATCTGCACAGTTTTTGGCTTTTATGATAAAGCCAAGACGAATTATAGGTTTGCCGTCCGACACAGAGACCTCATGCTGAAGCCCACAATGTCGTAACAAAGGCTGAATGGCGAGAATGAATTGAATAGTATCGGAGGAGATAATTATGGCCTACTGCCCATTCAGGATCAATACAACTGAGACTGGACAGGTGAATAGCCTTACGAAAGGCTGCGGAACATTGCCTCTCCCTTTGCTGTTTACGGAAGGTGTAGGCCATAGATATGGCTGTACGATGCAATATGAGTCACCTGCTTGTGTCGGCAGCTCACAGGACATTCGTACTGATATACTGTCGATTGAAGTGCTTTTGGGACATCAGAGGTGTATCAGACGAGGGCTTTCGACACCTCGGTCAGGTCTTGCTAGAAAATGATCGTACCTGACAAGCTAACTGTTCAATCACGCCTGGTACACAGGTACCAATGACGAAAGTTTGTAATTCGACCTCTATAATGTGATTTAAAATTTCGTGAGAATTTAGTTTCTAATCCATATATTATCTTACATATGTCTTTCTATCACGTCGTTGTTCTGTCTTGAGTTCCTGGTCCAAGGGCTACAAAGAAGCACAGAAACTGTAAATGGTGGTGACTATTCCTCGTGAAGTATATTAAAATAGTCAAGAGAGACTGCAGGATTGCGAAATAGTGCGTCATTACGCTGCTCATATGACTAAGTTATGACAGCCAAACCCCCTAGGAATACTGTTAAATCCTGAAAAGCACCTTCTATTCCTTTCATTTCACTGGTCACCTCTAGATAGTCGTTTCTTATTCCGGTTCACTTGCAGGCCCTTATAGATTTCCTCAATGCTTGGCAAATTAGCATCGTCGTCATTGTCGGGGAACTTGTTTCCACGTCGGGGGGAAGTGGAATAGTTCTTGGGCTTGTGTAAGCTACCGCACTTCTCTGTACAAATATTAAAACTACGCTTCAATATCCCCAGAATCACATGCATCTGAGGTTTTCTTCGATCTCATGGCCGATTTCTTGCGTGGTGTCGCCCGTGTCAGTAAACTAGCCAACCATGATCCCTCGCTCATAGACTCTTTAGCACGCTTCGTAAATTTGGGTTCTCGTCGGGATAGCCTCCTCTCATGCCGATGCGACTTGTTCTTCTCTCTGGTCTTGCTAGAATGACGACCTTTGCATTGTGCAAATGATACGGTAATAGCGGTGGAGACTTTACTGATTCTTCTCATGATAAGGTGATGAAGGAGTTTCTGGATGACTTTCATCGGCATCTGTTGGTTTGGAACGATATATTGGAGAAATGATCAAGATGAGAGAGAAGAATAAATGGATGGAAGATGAGGGCGGCTTGCTGTTATTTATAATGAGAGATACTTAGGTACACACTTCTTACCGATTACGTCTCCTCAACGTACCTAGGCCTCTATCTCCAAACCTCACGACGTAGGGTTATGAGAGATAGAGCTATAGATCCGTGACGCCTTTATGAGAGACCAAGATCCAGAAGCCACACACCCTTACCTGGTCCTTTCAGGAAGGCGGAGAGACGCCTACCAAAGCTGGGGGTAATGAGCCACCGTTGATGACAGAAAGCCATATGAAAGAGGTCGAGCACGAAAGAATACCCAGTCATCTAAGACGTAATATCTATCTATAGTGATATCTTGTAGATCTATCATGCTTTGAAACTAGGGTTATTTGCTGGGACGCGAACTATCCGTCCAGATATACGCTTCCACCACCATCAGCCGTAGAAGTAATTGCACGTTGCTGAGAAGAACCCCGAGAAGTTAATAAATAACACATTGTTGTCGTCATCAAATTTGAACACAGTAGTTCATCTAGGGTGCAGTTTGAGGGTGCCTCAAGGTAGTGGCTCTGGAGCTAGTCAGTTTCTGTAAGCCACGCTTAACATCGGTTTGGTGGTTACAAACTGTTTGATTAAACTGCATATATTCCTTGTCTCCACTCAACGTCTTATTTGACAACCTGATTGCCATAATCAATTCATGACCATAACGCATCTCGTCGCATTCGCATTTTGAACACACTCTATAAAACCGTGAACCTGTGATAATCTTTCGTCGTTCAACCACTCCATCGTGGTTTTGAAATACGAGATATGTAGAATAAGAAGACCATGGATGGAGAGGAGTAGATCAGAGGATCATGTCAATCACGCTTCGATCCAACCTTACCCGCTTTCTGTAGCCCAAGTGCTGCCACAAGCACGCAAACAAGCATTAGGGAAAAGAGAGTCCAAAAAGATGCGCGGTAACCTTCCAAGAGAGCCTCGGGGGACTTTGGGTTGATCTTTTGGTTTGTTACCGCTGCGGAGACTACCTGCACAATAGCCAACCCCAGAGCGTTCCCAAACTGCGCGGCCGTGTTGAAGACAGCACCAGCAACGGATTGATTCTTCTCAGGGAAAACCTCAGTAACGATAATGAGTCCGACGGTGAAGAGCACATCGATAGAAAATGGCAGAAGGATTTGTGCAAAGAAGGCACCGACCCAATAGGACCAACTGGGATTGATCACGGCCATAAGAAGCGGCGATCCCGAGGAAAGTAGCGACGAGACCGCTACAAGCCAGACAGCAGGTATTTTATGCACGATGAGGCCGGTCATCAGATTGAGGCCTAGTCCGACGACGGTACTGGGAAGGATGCGGATTCCGGCGTCGACAGCCGACAAATATTGGATCTCTTGAAAGCTGTGGGCGTATAGTCAGTAAAACATTCATTCAAAACGTTCTGACCGTTCACCTACTAGAGACTTGTAAGAAGATCAACAGAATTCAGCACTGCAAACGATAAAGCTATAGCAATACATATGGTAGTAAACGCAGAGTTGCTCCAGAAGCAATTAGGTATTAGAGCCGGCATGCTTCTTTTGACTCGGTAATGCATCCAACCAACAAACAGTGGCAGGGTCGCCAAGCTGAAGCATAGGAGTGTAACAGTCCCGGTCTCTTTGATACGATGGACGTCCGTGCTGATAACCCTTGATCTGGTTAGTACCATTTTGGTTACAATTAGAAATACCTCAACTTACGCTAAGAAATAGGAAATCGAGGCCATGGAAACCGAGGCGAGTAGTGCTCCGATCCAATCGACTCTGTATATCAAATCAACGAATATGTTTCGGAAACCGAGCGGCTCGGATTTTGGCAGTGACCATAGACCGACGGCGGACAGGAGCAGGGTAATGCCTCCATAAAGATACCATCCCGAGCGCCATCCAACAGTATCCACGAGTACGCCACCAACGACAAGGCCAAAGGTGAAGCCTAGCAGCTGACTTAAACCCAGGCAAGCGAACGATATGTTTCGGCTCTGTCCACGGGGCTGAGTGTCAGCTACGAGAGCTACAGAACTGGAGAAATGCATCGCTATGGCAACGCCCTGCAATGCCCTCATAGTAATCAACTGCTGAATGCTCTTGATAAATCCACAGGATAACATAAACACGCCGTTGAGTATGCACCCCGAAAGATTAACGGATCGGGGCCCCAAGACATCAGCGACGGCACCTGAGAGTAGCAGTGCCGAAGCTGTGGCTAGCCCTTGAACTGATGACGGCCAGAAAGCGAGCGACTGCGGTATATTGAGATCTGAGGTCAGTTGGGGAAGTCCAATGACTATGAGACCGCTGGATGCGCTCGTGGCGAAATTGATCCCGCAAAGCTGGAATACTACTGCAGTTCTTCTTATAAGTGTTAGCGGAGCTGCAGCACCCGTGCTTAAAGCCTGCGATGATTCGCCGTCATCAAGGATGGTTAGATGAACCTCAGCATGGTCTTTGGGCGGGGATCGCGACATCGAACTGCAGGGTAGAGACTCCATGGACGTCGATCTGTCATGCACAGTGTTGATGGGACGTAAGTGATCACGATCCACACAGAAAAAACTGAAATCGCGGGTGCCTTTGGTCTAAAGGTGTTGCCTCAGTTTCTTACTATCCTGTATCCGGTTCCATGGTTGGTTGAAGCTCTTCTAGTACATCTTTGTGTCCTGGGAATATCACTTAGAAGTACAACCGAAATTGGATTCATTAGTACTAGCCATTGCCAAATAGTCGTGAAGGTGGCATACGCCTTTCAGATTCTGACAAAAATGGCTGCTGGGGGTTGTAGCTCATAGCCTGCCAGCAGGAAATTCATAATGCAAGTGCTACTGTACGCCGAAGATGCGTACTTCATCTTCATCAGGCCTTCAATCCATAATAGTCATATTCCTACCCTGTCTCTTGTTGGACCTGAGCAAACCTTCCTATTTAGGGTCTTACGATCCATACATCTCCTTCCCATTCATTATATGACTAAAGCAGCTCGAGCTCTGGGTAAAAAGACTATCTTTAGAATAATACATACTTGATTGTACCAAGTTAGAAACAGTCGCTTACATGCCTGGGTACGTGTAAAGATAATATAGAAGCGTTCAAAACTATGTAGATTGAAAGCCACCTGGAGTCATTCAGAGTAGTAACCCCAGTTCTATCGATATGTCGGCAAAGTCATACGCCCTCCCCGGTGTGTTTGAATCAGCTTTGGTGCTTCATTACATGGTGTACTATATATGAAATTGGTATTAATAGCCTGATCTATATGGCCCAGTCTTGGCTGATTCATGTGTCAGAACGTATCATAATCGCATAGCACGACCGAAAATCGCATCCCAAGCCCATTACTGCTTACAACTGAGGCGAGAAAGAAATCAGGCTCAAGGTAGCTATACATAGGGCCCCTTGATTAGAACGACTGGGTTCAAGTTTCCCATTTTTGGCAGCAGACCGGGAAGTAAAAGAAAAATGAGAAAAGTATTCGCAAGGCTAGGATCAAGCCGGCAACGGCCGTTCCGGGCGCAAGACAGGCGGCCACAACAGTAGCTTCCAGCTCGATCCTCGATAAAAGGCCAACTTGTTGATGTGGCTCCCTCAGCCATTTTACCAAGGTCGACAGAATTTGTTCTAGCCCTGCAGCAACATGTCTTCTTCGTCTTGTCTAGCACCGCTCGTCTCACGGCTATCACATGTCTTTGGCGGAAATAGCTGGACTGACCAGAATCATTCAACTCGGAGAAGGGTGAAGAATGCATTCCGACAGAAGAAGATTAATCTGCGGCCTTTCCAGAAGAAGCACCAGATGTATACTCAAAGATATGACGCAGACAATCTTGCACCAAGTCAACAGGCAAATATGATGTATACAACAAGATACGGATCAAGCCGCACCACGAACAGAAAAGGCGAAGATGCCATCTCCTCTCAAGTCGTTCCCGTATCAGTTAACGTTCTCACAATGCCGCGACACGTCGATCGTGCATGCCAAACTGATCTACGACCAACTTCGGCGCTCTCAACATACGACCTAGTCTCCGCGAATACTCTAGATGAGTGCACAATTCCAGACGGGACGCAGACGCCTCCTCCGCCTCCGCCTTATGCGCCTCGACAAGGACCAAAGCAGTGATCGGCGTGAACGGACACAGCGGGCGATACTGTGTACATTTATTAGGAGAAAACAGGCAAACTTGTTCTACAGCATATCATAAAGCTCAGATCGAATAGAACGATCAGGCAAGATGAAAGATGCAGTTACAGTGACAGAACAGGGCAAAGGATGTGCTTCCACTGATAGTATGGGTGAAATCATTGACATACCCTGAATTGTAACGAACAATGGGCCACGGCCACTTGAAGGCTTACTAGCCCAAGTAAGCAGTGAAGGTTTAAGAGACTAATGCGTAGTTTTAGTACGCGTATTAGCAGACTGTGGATTCCAGAATCTGGAATGGAAGTTGAGAGAGTGAGAGTTAGCATCCGCGATTTATTGATTTTGCTAATTGTCAGTAATGGTGACTTTCCCTGCATGTGCTTTAGCAGCGCACAACAATTATTCATCCTCTTACATAAAAAATCGTGGAGTATCTTCATTACTACCGTGATTTCTTACCCAATGGGGCTTCATGGCATACCGAAGTTCAATACCCATTGTCTTGTTTGAACTAGGCTCGTGTAGGCACTATAGCGAATACCATTTACAAAGCTCAAGGACCTGGATAGGTGACCAAACACCAGTTAATGCGCTTAGTAAGCCCCTTTCTCTGGCCCTCCATGCTTGTCTTTGTTCGCATGCCGGCGTGGAACGTAATGAAGTCATTATGACCTGTACAGATTTAGTAGCCATGTCGTATCACACTGACCCATGAAAAAGCCATATAGCGGAAAATGACCAAAAGTCTACCGCCGCAAATGGACTTTCTAACACAGATCTGTGTACATCAGTCCAACCAGACAGTCCATAATTTGCCTTTAAAATTGTACCCTCCCAGTTCACCCCGAGAGTATCACCTTGTCCGTGAGGCCGCATGAAATTCCTGTACTTTTAAGTTTCCTTCGACCCTCACCATCAACGAAAAACCATCTGGCAGCTTGTTTGTTTTCCCATCTACTTGCATTGAGATAGAAAGGCTTTTCAGGAAACATGGCTCAATTTGTTTTCGAAAATAAAGACTTGACTACCCTCAAGGGTAATGTTATCGTCGTCACAGGTACGCAAAATACCGCCCGTCTCGGCTCCCGACTCCTAACCCCAGGTGGCCATGCTCATATATGGGTTGGCTATACACGTCTTAGTTACGTCGGCCTCAGTTAACATTAAAACTCTTTGAATAGGCGGTTCATCTGGCATAGGATTGGCTACCGTGGAGCTACTTCTGTCAATCGAAGCCTCGGTAGTCAACGGTGATGTCCAGGCTCCAGAAAAGGAGATGACAGGCGCATATGAGTTCATCAAAACAGATGTAACTAAATGGGAAGAGTTACTTGCGCTGTTTAACAAGGCGAAGGAGACACATGGTCGCATCGATCATGTTTTTGCCAACGCCGGTATTGGCCCACGCGCCGATTACTTGTCTACTCAACTTGACCAAGCTGGCAATCTAATGGAACCATCGAGCCAGAATCTCGACATTAACCTCAAGGGTGTCATCAACACGTCAACTATCGCGGTTCACCATCTGCGACAGCAAGCTGAGGGAGGAAGCATTGTTATCACGGGATCCGCGACCGGTCTCCAGCGTTTTCGGGCCGTTGACTACGGTAAGTTGGGGAACGGTGTTCTCAGCACGCTTTACGCTGGCTGATACATATTAGCTACTGGCAAACATGGAGTGCTCGGTTTTGGGCGAGGACTTGTCCCGTTGCTTAAAGCCGCTCAACTTCCGATCCGGGTCAACACCTTGGCACCCAGCTGGACGGATAGCAACGTTGTCCCATCCTTGAAGAGCTTGCTAAACAGCATAAACGTCGGCGTACAACCTGCCTCTGTAGTAGCTCGTTGTGCCGTTTACCTCACGGCTGATACCACCATGAACGGACAAGTCGTCCCAGCGCTGACTTCAATTCAAGTAAGTCAAGTTTGGGGGTCCAACTTGATTACTTGAAATAAAATCGTCCATGGACTTACTTAACTTGAATTGAATTGATATACTTGAAATGAAGGTGCTGACCTGAAGCTCCAATAAAGCTATTAAGCCTCCCCTCCCTCCCAACCCACCAAGTCCCCACCAAAGCTAACCACCTCACCCATAGTGATCGCTTAATAGCATAGCCAGTTTCATAGACACTGCATCTCCTCTATTATCTCGGGGCTTATGCTGTGCCTTTGCGAGCTTACCGTTAACTTGGTGACACTGAACGTCCGCTCAGGGTCAACAGACATGGCAGGAATTGCCAGGATGTCGAGGGCAAACTTGCTCAGACGTGGGTATTCTTCTTGATGATCCTTCCACCACAGGACGGGGTTCAAGTTCTCTCGCCGCACTAGCCCTTGCCTCATGTAAACGCCAAGCTCGTCTTCTTCCTCCATCATGCACCGATCGCAGCTCTGCATCCACTGGTCAAATTGACTGGGCTCGTCTTGTCGCACCGCTTTTCCTGTCACCGTCCTCGATGTCTCGGGCTGCTCCTCACGTGGATAGTGCTGTTCAAAGAATTCCCGGACACTGTTTTTAGCGTCTCGTAGCCACACTAGTTGCTCGTCGCTGGTCCAGTTCGCCTCAAGCCAAGACACGTTCCAGCGTGGGTGAAGAATAACGGCAGCCGGATAAAGTGGCGATTGGCCTAGTAGGCTGTAATACTCATCGAGCTTTGACCAACAGTTCTTAATAGAGATCTGGACGCATCGTCGGTGATCATCATCAAGATTCTCATCTTGCAAAACTACATCAGTGTATTCCTCTCGAGCGTGCTGTGGCAAGTGTTTCTCTCGTCCGCGGCCCTGCTCAATTCGTTGAGTGCTAGATCCTGAGAAACCGTTAGTCAAAGAAGCCTGAAGAGAACGAAGACGAATTAGGGGAGTCGTACTTTTGGTTGCCGAGACCCTGAAATTTCTCAGCTCACTGATGCCACTATCAGGTGACGAGAATATCAGGTTTTGTTCCTCGAAGAAATTGAGCAAGTACTCCATTCCAATCATTACTTCCCACAAGGCGCCGTGGCGTCCTTCTTTGGCCCAACCCTGGCACCTCATGGTGATCTCATGGAGCGGTTTGAGTAGACTCTGTATCTCCGCCAACAGAAGCCAGTCCTGTGGTGAAAGCTGATCTTGGACAGGCACCCGCTGTCGGGGCTCTGACGTCTTCGTTTCGAGATATGCAATGAAATGGTCAATGTGCTCTCGCTTTCGAATGGCACGCTGGATCATCAGAAAGGTTGAATTCCATCTGGTTTCATTATTTTGCATCAGCTCGAGGTCGATGGCAGCTCGCTCCTCTTCAAAGAGTTGATAGCCGTCTTCGTCGTTCTGGTCACAAGCCAGGGATTTCATCAGCTCTCTCCGTTGCGGGGAAGCCCTGACGAACCGGACGATGTTATGCAGCTTGCCCACCGCTCCCCGTTTCCGCCAGAGCCGAAGCTCACGCTCTTCAACTTGGAAAGCCGCCTCGGTGAAGGCTTCTCGCTCAAACGAGTCAGGATCTTCTCCCCAGAGAAAGGCTCGAGCTGCAAGGTTAAGAATGTGCCCAAAGCATCTTGTTCGATGGTTTCTAATATCTTCTTCCGCCATTGCAGGATAAAGTTGACGATAGAGGCTCGCCAAGCTTGTATCATTGGACGAGGCGTTATCGCAGACACCCGCGCCAGTCCTATCTCGTATCCCATACTCGCCCAAGATATCATATATTGTCGCTGCTTGATTGTCTCCGGATTGAGATCCCCATACACGGCGCAGAGCAAGGAGTCGCGACTGGACTTGATAGGAGGCGTCGAGATAGTGGGCGTGGAGGCCAAGGAAAGCATACCGGTTTGGAGAAGTCCATAGGTCAAAGCTAAAGCTAATCCTTGTGACCGCCTTCTGCAATTGACTTGATATTACTCCCTTCTTTACCTCGAATAATTTCCGCATAGTATCACGCACTGACTGCCGACTCCACGGTACCTCTTTTGCTAATAATGCATCGTGTAAATCGAGCATTCGGCGCAAGTACGGATTCGATGGCGCCGTGAATGGAAGATTGGCAGTAACGATCCAGCCGACCGTCAACTCCTTCGCTTTATTGACATTCGATCTTGCAGTAGGAGACTCCAAGCAACGCCGCTTCGAGGGTGGGTGAATGTCAGCGCGAGATGAATACGAATCTGCATCCACATTGTCATCCGCCTCGGTGATCATATGAGACCTACATCTCGTAAGACAATGGAGAAGTAATAAAGATCAGGCTCGTATAGATATCATTTACCTTCGGAGGTGCTCAATTGGCGATGTTGTATTTGTGGCGACGAATAATGAGCTCTTGCCTCGTTCATCACATTTCGAGCATACCC
>NW_022158757.1:0-3220 GCF_000260195.1 Fusarium odoratissimum NRRL 54006
TGCACAGACTGAGCCACGATGGCCAGTCTGGGGGGGTGTGTTGAACAGGTGCTGGGGTCTCACGTGCAGGCAGGGATACTTTAAGATTACAGCCGAAATGGTAAAACCTCTAAGGGGTAGATTTCAACAGAACACAACATGAATACACCAATTCACATCAATGAACCGAATACACGTAATGTCTGACACTTTCACGCATTCAAAAATTGCGTACGCACGCATAATACAGCCAAATTCAGACAAAATAATTGCTTACTAGGTAAATTTAGGTACCGAAGTGTCTCCACTCTGGATTTTATAAAGAGAATGTTGTTTTGAAGCGGAAGGTGGAGGTGTTCAGCACTGTATTTGGACGTGGTACGATCCCGACCTGTATCATATGATAGGCCGCTTAGGCGTCATGACCAGGCCGCTGTGTACCACGATGTCTTCCGCTGGCTATCTGGGACAGACATCATGTCGTATTACAAGTCGTTGCGAATCTATCAGCCCCCCTCAACCCGACATGTTTTCCCAGAGCTTCGCGGAGAACTGCTCCAAAGTAGGACACAACGTGCTCACACTGTAGCAACAGCATTTTCACGGTATCCTCTTTTCAATTTCATATCCGAGAGAATTAGCACACCACAGAAAAGGCAGAGTGCGCCGCTTGAGGAGATTATATAGAGAAGAGAAGAGATGGCTTGAGTTGTCGCATCCGCCCAATATGCAGTTATGTTCGTCTCAGCGCCCTCCCAGACGGTAGGGGAAACGCCAGCGAGAGCCTCGCGAATGGTCTTATCATCGTAATGAAACGCTTCAAGAGTAGAAGGAAGCAGAGCCATGCCGCGATTTTCATAGATCGCGCCTGCCATGATCAATGCAGTGGAAATACCGCCCATCAAGCTCATGTTCAAAAGGGCAGCACTCTCGACTCGATCGCGCAGAGTTTTGTTGATCGTGTTAGAAATCGCGTTGCCATGCTGAAATTGGAAGCCAAGTCCTATACCGATTAGGGCGGTGAGGCCCATAACCTTACTTTCTGAGACCTCAGAGTCCAGGATTATGGCGAGGGCAGTTCCCGACGCCAGTGTCGTAGCACCGCCGACAACATAGATCACGCCATACTGTTTGATCTTGGACAGAAAAGCGCCAACAATCAACACTGTGACAATGAAGGTGAGAATGAAAGGCAGCATGCGAATGGTTTGTTGTAACGCTCCGTGGCCCTTTGAAAAAGCGTAAAACAGTGGCAGATAATAAAGTGTGACAGCATAAGTCGCACCTGCACACCCTGACACGATCCAAAGAGGGAGGATGTTCCGCCGGCCCATAAGTTCAATGGGGATCACCCGAAGATCAGGTACGCTTTTGAAACTTGTATTGAGACGGTCTTTGATGGCGGCAGTAAAACGAGTACAATGTAGAGTTCCGCAGAGGACAAAGACAGCAGCAAAAACAGCCCATGTTGTGTAACAAGGCACTGAGCTCCAACTCCACACGGGGCCAGAAAAAGTAGCCGCAATAGCAAAGAGAACAATTGTGGCTACCGTGGTGCTTGTTTGAAGAATGATATCTAAACCAGCGAATTTGGCAATGCGATGACGCAAAGGGAGATCGAAATGGCTTCGTCTGCGTGGCAAAAAGACTACTGCACAAACGAAGGCAAAGCCAAGGAAAGGCAAGTTGATGTAGAAGGCCCAGCGCCAAGTCACCTTTTCAGCCAGAGCGCTCCCGACAGGTCCGCCTACGACAAGGCCAACTGCCCATAGTGAGCTCAGAAGGCCGTAAAGAAATGGACCTTGGCTATCCGAAGCATACATAGAAAAGTATGATATCGCGCTACATTTGCATGAAATTAGCATACAAGCATATTGAGTTGGCAGTGGCGTCTCAGTGGCTGAGCATATAGATTATGTATCTTTCCATAGGAAGATCAAGCGGTCTGGGAGCTAAGATCACACTCACCAGTTCTGGCATATTGATCCCCCTATTCCCATTACCGCTCGGCCGGCGATGATAGCCGAAATAGTCTTTGCTGAGCCCGCTAGCGCCGCCCCGGCCGCGAAAACCACGATGCTTGCCAAGTAAATGTGACGTACGTCGAAGATATCCAGTATTCGACCTGCAAAGGAGAGGGTGGCGAAGTTCGCGAGAGAGTAAGACAGCCCAATCCATGGAAGATACTCGATGTGGCCAAAGGCGACATAAAGCTGTGGCTGGATATTCGCAACGTTGCTTACATCGAATCCTTGCATAATCGAGGTTAGTGTGTTATGTCATTATAATCCAGAGTAGAATCCGGCGACGGACCGTTGATGATGCAAGTCATGTATATTGTAAGAATCGTTCCCTTCCATTTCCAATTTTCGAGAATCCTCTGGCTGCTCGGAAATCGTACAACCGAGGAAGGGGGTGAACTTGGGGGATGGCTTGACATCTTGTTTGTCTGCGTATCTCGATGGCGCTCAATGGCTTGTTCTGACCGATCTAGATCCTCGGATAAAATGTCTTTGGAGGGCACGCTATATAGTGAATAGTGGCATCAAAAAGGCGGAGCCGAGGCAAGTGTAGCTTTGATGTCCAGCGTAACAGAGTGGAACTCTATCTCACATGCTTGTGTAATGTAAAATCGGGCCCTGTAAGTACGTCTCAGATCTTTAGTAAGTAAGAACTCTTAGTACATGAATCCGGCAGGACTTTGCCGGAATGTTCCGTCGATAAACATGTCAGGTTTCACGAGCCACAATCACTGTTCCATCCTACACACCACCACCAAACTCCATACATTTCAAGGGTGCATTGGCTGCCGTTCCCCCAAATGTATAAGCAGTAAGCAATACTTTATCAATATTTCATCGACATTTCTTTACACAACAAGAAATTGAACTGAATGTGAGCTAGTCTTAATGTTGAAGCATTGTTGGTTAATGGTCATCCTTGTGTCATACCGGAAGCAGATTTTATCAACTAGATTGTATTGGTGCTTGAGCAACGGCTTGACCACTAACCTAAGGTTAAATCATGTGACAGAGAGACTAGAGAAAGAATTTGCGAAGGCAATGTGCGGCTATAAGAACAAAAAGGAACATTGGTTATTCGTACATCGTTTTCCCCACAACACCAAACCCCCAAGTAAATAATTATGTATCTCCCCCACGCAATGATCGTGACGTTTCAGTGATAGTATAGCCGTGTCTTATGCCACCTTTGGTGGTTCAGGAAAACCTTTGTTGAGAAT
>NW_022158757.1:3430-5484 GCF_000260195.1 Fusarium odoratissimum NRRL 54006
AATGATCGTGACGTTTCAGTGATAGTATAGCCGTGTCTTATGCCACCTTTGGTGGTTCAGGAAAACCTTTGTTGAGAATCTCAGGCCGTTTATGTCAAGCTCGTCTGGAATTGGCGATTAGTTCAGAGATATCATGGACCCAGAAACCTGATTCGCATTTGTGGTAGGGGTCCAAGCATCGAAATCTGAGATCATATGATTGAGCGACTGCTGTTCTTGACCCATTGCTGGAAAATTTGTATAGGACGATAGAGGAAGGGGAAGGCCAAAATCGGTTGTGTTAAATAGCGAGGTTGAAACCCCCCAAGGGGTCGAAGTATCAGGGAAACTGTCGGACCATTGCAGAGTTGGAGGCACCGATCCAAAATCGGAAACCATGAGCGAGGGCTCCAGACTCCTCAAGATAGTCTGGACATGGACGTAATCTCCATGACGGGCAGCTCGGGCAATCTCGCGCAACCCCCATTTTAAGACGATGATGGTGTTCTCATTGGTTTCCATTTTCCTAGCTACCCGGCTTCGGCGATTTGCTTGCCTCTCTCTGTTTCGTTCTCGCTGAGCACATTTCTCTTGTGTGTCTGCATGATGGTTTAGAGTCGCTGTTTCAGCCATGGCCGGTGATTCTGTGGGTTGTATCGACTTGTTCGGTAGGAGCTATCGTGCTGTTGTGTTTCGAAGACCATTGCTGTCCTTTTATGGCTGAGGGCTGCAATGATTTGCCCAAGCTCGAGCCTCCGATGAGTGCTCTGTTGCTTTTCGGACGGTGAAACACCCTGAAAGCCATCATCTTCAAGTTTCAGGTTGTCTCAGTGAAGGGCAGCCCAGGCACACAACACATAGGTAGAACTATTTTTGGAAATACTGCGAAAATATGGAATTTGTTGTACGACGTTAGTCTTCAGGTGGGCATGTCAGCTGTTCCATGTCAATAGGCAGCATAGGTAAAGTTGTATCCATTCAACGATCATTCCGTGAATAATGATTGGCGAATGATCAACATGTAGGTTCATTGATCGCAAGCCCTGGCCCTCAGAATAGAAAGTTCCCTACGGGACTCTATTTTAGGAAACGCGAAAAGAAAGCAGAGAATACCATTCAACCTGCACGGCACCGCAGTCTCCGCGCCGCTCAGCTGACACATGATCAGATGACTGTTGGCCAAGACACTGATACTCATGATACATCTGTCTTCCTTCTTGAAGGCTTTATTTAGAATATAATCACAAAAGAACATGAGGCAGTAAATGGGTCACTGTACCTTAATTGGTATCATGTTTCACGTTTCCATGCTAGATCCATTGGTGAGTCACTCGTTCGGGTTGTTTCTTTCCAAGGGCGCAGCAACTTGTTACAATCTTCGTGTTCCTCCTTCTTGCTGACTATTACACATAGCTGAAAGGAGCGGTCAAACGTCCACAGAAGCGGTTGTCTAAAATCTCCCATCTTCCAAGGATACTATCTGCCCCCTACAGCCTACCAGCACAAAGAGCCATGAAGAATGGATTACGGTTTCCTGTGTGTTGGTTAAACCTTTACTTTGTGTTGAGCATTCCGCCAGGTGCAAATTCTCGCCCCTGTCTACGATCTCCCAAATCGGATATTAACTTGAAAATTAGCTACACGTACGTAACTATATAATGATTCCAGTAGTGAATTGAGTCTCCTACTGCAACAGAAGATCGCGATTGGCAAGCGTGCTGTCCTTATGTCCTCCTGATCCAAGTATCCAATTTTCTTCAGAGCCAAGGATTGGTATTATTCAACAGTGACTCATTGCTTGAGGCTTCTGGTGATTCCAGACTCTGCGTGGTAGCTCCGCAGGTGATCAAGAGGTCAATTTCGTTATTGCCGCAAAGTAGGCCGATCGGCTGACGAGGCTTATACTCACGGGTGGCCTCAAACATATACGAGCCTTTGTCGATATGTACTTTGCAGCCTTTAGGATCGAGGGTCAAATGATCTATCACGGGGAAAAGAACCTGCCTGTCATCCGGCTGAAGTGTAGCCGATGACAGAACAGTATCGTAACGCGTATCTTTGTACGCCCTGGACTC
>NW_022158757.1:5584-6906 GCF_000260195.1 Fusarium odoratissimum NRRL 54006
CAGAACAGTATCGTAACGCGTATCTTTGTACGCCCTGGACTCCACATAGAGCCATGCTCGTAGAAATATCTCCCAAGTGCTGGTGGAGCTTTTCCCTACATCTGTCCAATTTGCTTTCAATGATTCCTTAGCGTGGGCCCAGTCGATATCCAGCCGATCTTGCTGCACGGCCAACCATACTTTAGCTTCTTCAGGAAGCGAAGCCTGCAGTTTTTCGTCCCAGAGGATAGGGAAATACGTTTTAAAGTAGTTGATATCAGGGATTTGCCAATACGAGACGCTTTTGTCTTTAATCATCTGTAACGCAAGCAGAACCGCGAAATGACAATGCACGGAAGCTTCCGGTGAAAGGGATATGTTTGCTCCCATTTTCAGTGTTTCTTGCACTAGATGAAACTCGAGCGCATCGCTCATATCTCCTTTAAGGATCACCTCTCCAGACTTCTCTATGATTAGCGTACAATGAATACTTTTGAAGCTGGAACGTTACCTTGATCACGCTGGTGGCAACAAGAATGGAGCGCTGATTCGACAACCTTTTCAGGCCTATATTCTCAGACCACGACGTTACATTCTTGCGGCGAAGGAGGTTGGTAAATTCGGTTCTATCGTCGGGTTCTTGAGTCATGATGCTGGGCAACAACGGCTGTCCGCGATATCAAAAGAGGATTGATGCTCGCGCTACAGAATCAAGCAGTATCAAAGGTTTATATAGAGACTGCTTTTTGTTGCGAGTGCTAGAATTGTAGACGGAGGCAACTGCGTAGAGTCTGTAAGGTATCTTCCTGCACTTCGCAACTTAATGCAACAATGGATATCCAGGAATAGCTCTACGGTTGCAGCACCAGAGCGAAGTAGCATACGCCTTGAGGCGTCATTGATATTTCCAGGGTTATAAAAAGGCAACAAAGATGGCACGCAAGCCTTTCCTATAATAACAATGAATACTAATGGACTAACGATATTAGTTCGTGGAGCCTGACTGTGGATATTCGACTCCTTAACTAGCTCTGGCCAAAATAGGTGACTTTATTCCCGTGCTGGGTATTTGTTACTATGTAATTGTATTCATACCCCTCTTAATCTCTGATGCCAGATTATATGTAGAATAGTTTCACGGTAGACGTTCTATGAGTGTCTACTGGTAAAAGAAAAACATCATCGCGATCCAAACCTACCACAATAGTCTATTTATCAGTCAACTATGACGAACTTAGCTCAGTTTACAAATGGGTCTCGTATCAGCCTCGGCTTATTTACTCCCTGTATGAGATGTATGAGGTGCTGATTGCTCCTTGGTACGCCTTGCTAAGGCTGGCTCC
>NW_022158757.1:7006-14894 GCF_000260195.1 Fusarium odoratissimum NRRL 54006
GGAAGGTATCACTGGCTTAAGGTGCACTTACGTCTTCATGTGACGTTTCAGGTGTTCATTTCTTCGGAATGTCCAACTGCATCCAGGAAATTCACACCTGTGAATATTCCTTTGAAGCGTCCGAAGTGGCTCGATGCTTGATTTGCCTTTGTTCCTCCTCCGAGATCTTCTCGGTGATTTCTGCAAACATGGTACTTTTTCTGTCGTGCCACCACCAGCTCTGCCAGTTTGTGAAAGTTTTGGGCCATGTGACTCCAAATCATCGACGGGACCCCACTTAGAGGGGTTATCAACGTCCTTAGCCACACCCGAAAGCTTGAAAAAGCTTCTGGGGTGCTCATTTTCATCGGAGGGCCAAATCGGACTTGCAAATGTGTGGGACGTAGAAAAGTCATATCCAGCAATTTCTGAAGAGAATGTGCGGTCGAGTGAGGTCATCGAAGGCGAGACTGCTCTTTGGGATAAGTCTGGTAGCTCGTATGGGCTAGAGAAATCTGGTTGACTTTCAAAAAAAGAATCGAAAGACGAATCTAGAGAGAAAATTTGCTCTTCGGTATCGTATTGGCATGCAAGCACTTGATCAGTGCCGTAATCGGTGAAGTCATCAAATCCGATACTCGCAGGGCTACTGCCAGGGGTCAGATGAGAACCCCATGGGTGCGTAGAATTCAGTGTGTCGATATGCATGACTACGAGGTCTTGGAGCCCTTTCTAAACTTGCGTGGGATGATTTATTGGAATGAAGCCGAATCTTTATATGTAAGATATGCGACTTTCAAAGCTGATGGACTTTTAATAGAAACAAGCAAATAGTGAAAAGTTTAACAATAAGAACGAATCAACATCGACCTCAGGTACATACAAGGAGAATTCAGTGTTTGCCACTACAGCAGTCAAATGTATGAAACATCTCGTCATCTGCAACAACGCACGAGTTTTTGATCAGCGCTACAGCGCGCTATCCAGTCACTCACACCACTTATCACAATGTTGTCAGGATTTAAGGGTATCTCCGGAGCGCTGCGGGCTGCTAACCGGACTGAAAAGTATTGGGGCATTCGGCAAGACACAAACCCGAGATGATTATCACCAACGAAGCAGAATTGGAGGGTGTAGCCCTGACAGCTTTTGCCCAGAATCAGGCTCCATGAGACAATACAGTTTAGTCGAAAGTGACATTTATCATAACCTAATTCTTGTATTTTCCTTGTCTCAGAAAGCATCGTGAGGCAGCCTTGTACGAACCGTTTCATGATGCGTCTTATCAACAAGTAAAATTAGACTTGAAGATCTATTTTGCAGCGCGACCGTTCTGAGATTGACTATATCAAGTTCCGTGGTAACCTTCGTAGCTAAACTTCATCATCACCATGGACTCCCTTCCCGTCGAGGTATACTGGATACTAGCGAGGTATCTATCCACCAGCGATCTCAGCAGCTTGGTCAGATGCAGTAGGCTAAACCGCAAACGCGCCCAGCCACTTCTATACCAGACTCTGCAGCTCAATTTCACATCTGGTATCGTTGACTGCAGTACCATGCTAGTCCTAAGGACGCTATCGACAAACCTACAGTTAGGCGGTTTGGTTAGATCTATTGATATTTTACATCGTGGCAATACATACAATTGGAGCCTAGGTCACTCTCAACTCTTAAGTCCAATTCTTTCAGCCATCATGCTTGCTCCTGAGCGAGTAACTACTTTTTCATGCGAGTGTCCATGGGTTACAGGTACACAGCCTTTCCCTAATCTCAGAAGCTTGATTCACAAAAATATTCGATCCAAGGCAGAGCTTGAATGGGTTCAGTGGCATTTATCCCATTGCAGTCAGCTCGGTTCTGTCATCCTTAGCATTCCAGCCTGGAATCTAATACCAGGTACTACGTTCTTTGAAAATACTCTCTTAACACATCTGAAGGAATTATCGCTGCATGGTTTTTGTGTCTCTGAACTTGTACCAGCCAGGACATGGAATCTGCGTAATCTGGACCTCAATCTCTGCCCTGGTGCCGATCGATTGATTCAGCGTTTGTTGGAAACGAAGAAACTCAGCTCCTTGAAAGTTCTACGTTTTGCCGGCCATCTTTCGAGGCATTCTTTTTTGGAACTGCTCTCGTATTTAGGTAAGACGTGCGAGTTGGAGGAGCTCTCGCTTCGACTGGGAGGATTGTCTCATCTCGCCGGTAAGAGTGGTGCCATAAGTTCGGTCCATCACACTGAAGTAATGGCGAACTCCAATGAAGCCGACGAACCTGTTCGACGCCTACGCTCGTCGTTGCTCGAAAATGTCATGAATCACGGCAAGATTCTTCGGCTATTGGTATTGGATATTCGAGAGGTCATAGATCAACCGCAGTCATGCATGCGATTCGATCTCTACGGAGTGCAGAAGCTCATTGGGTCATGTCCCAAGATCGAGTTTATTGGCATGCCAGTCAACCTGCAGGCTTCTGGCGGACAGCGTTATCGACGAATGAATTATGAAGTCAGTGGAAACCACCTCTTTGTTTGCCTGACTTGAAAGGGAGTTGTATTAATCTTATCACAGAAGAACATCCATTTATCGGCGAGGCAGCTGAAAGCGTTCCATCTCCGGGGCGATTATCGCCCCTTCAGTAGAACTCTGAACGACGCTAAGCACGTGTCAAAGCCATTCCGAAACCGCTCAGATTTTGAAATCTTCATAGGTCACTACGATAAACTCCGAAAAGTTTCTTTTAATCTTAAGGGCGAGCGGAAGTTCCTCAACGTCAAAGAGGAGGAGGTCAAATTGTATGATTTAAATTTGTGAAATATGGATTAAAAAAATGAATGAAAGATAAATCATCTCTTGAGAGACCATCAAACATCGAAATGAACAAGCGTTGAGTGAAAGGCATAATCTGGAGTGTTGCATGCAGACAAGGGATCTTGAGATCACGCGCAGAGACAATGAATTCGGCAGGGGCAGGTCTTTCACAGACCACATATCGTGAACACATCGTAAATAAGCGCTAGACACGGGTGACGTGGCTATTACCATGTCTTACATGCAGGTCAGGAAACGGAAGTTTCCCGTTAGTTGGGCCGCCCTTGGGTCGCACAAGGCAGTATTACCCATCACACTCTGTTGCAGTCTCCATACAATGAGACAGTTCGGTCAAAGTGTTGACGGACGATTCGTGCGCATATGCTCCTCACGGTGTCAAGTACAGCCCCGATCGAAAGAAGCTGTGAGCACGACCCAAGACACTCTTATTGTGGCTGCCACAGTATCCGATGCCTCCAATGGCTACGAGCATGGTTTATTATCGCTATCTCTGATCCTTCCTGATTGATCTTTTGTGAAAGATCTTTGTCGCGTCTGATCTTGGCCGGGATAATATGAATGCGTTAATGTCGAAAACAATCCAGTTTGTAATGGCCGCAGAATGAGATAGGGGCGTGGTTAGAATTGTGGACTTGATACAGGGCAGTGGCACTGCTGCGAGCTCTGGTTTGCTTCTGAGTTCTGACATATTCTGTCACAGTACAAGATAAATTCAACGCACCACAGCAGCCAGATGGCCCATGACTTTGATCAGAAGGCCAGGCTGCCTCTGGTTTCGGTTGAGAATGTAGTGCACTGGAGTTCTTCCAATGCCCTGTTAGCTCTGCAGACCCCGTTAGAAAACTTGATCCTATTGAATAGAAAGCAAAGCTTAAGCGGTTACCTCTGAAATTGGACTCAGAAGATTGCCCTTGGACATGATAAATTTACTGGGGAAAGGATTTTGCGAAACAACGTAATCAATACACAGATTTATGGCGACGAACTGGAGGCATGTAATATATCACCATTTTATGAATGAGTTCAGGATCTCCAGCGTCTCTGTAATCCACACCGACATATTATTTTATGTATTCTCTTTCCTCTTCCTCGTCCAAATTCCCCATTTCAACCGACCGGCAATGATAGCGTCAGCTCATAGAATGGTACACATAACAATAAGTATCAGAAATCAGCTATCTAATTCCAGACCTCAAACTTCATGTAGCGGCAAGCTTTTGCTCGGTGTATTCATCAATATCACTTGCAGGTATAGCGGGCGAAAGGTGCTTCATTTCAAAACCCTTGATTTCGAACAAACCCAGCCAGTGGATGACTTTCGTAACGGCCTGTTGAACTTTTTCCTTAGTCATTTTGACGGAGGTTGACCTGATGACTCTGGTATCAGGACGTCTTTCAATGCCATCCATTAAATGAACCGATGAAGGGAGATTGCTGGGTGTTTGCTGGTTAAAAACCATAACTAAGCCGACCGCTCCGACGTATATCGGCACTCCTGCCGGAAGACCCGAGGACCTAATTGCTAAAATGGCCCCTAGGGTTACCGCTCGAGCGTATATAGTAGAGTGAGACTGAATCTTCCCCAAGCCAATTCTCTTGGCCACAAAAATGAGCAGTCGGGTGTACAAGAAAGCATGGAGAAGTTTGACACAAGCCTCATGCGCAGAAGCGTCCTGTCGTACCACTGCGGCAAAGGATAGCACTGGTCGCAGCATCGCCGGCGCCTGGTACGATGCCCGAGTGGTTTTATCTCCCCTGCGCAACGTTCTAGCTAGACGGAGGCTGGTGATCGAATGGATCATGCAGGCAGCCGTGTCGAAGAGATCTGGCTGTACTGTTCTTCTGAATGCACGAAAGTAGTATCGCGTAAGCTCAAAGGTAGCAGCCAGAATATGCAAGGCCAGTGCCAGGGACTTCTTTGTACGTGAGTGTCCATAGTAAGCTGAGATACTGTGCCGTGTATGATATGCAAATATTATGACGTAGCCAAGGCAGATGAGCAGATATTGTGTGTTGCTGCTCGGTAAGACGTTGGTCCATTCAACCCACTGCTGCTGCCAAGCTGGGTTTCCACTGCCGCCTTTATCTTCCATAGTGAGTGAGCGCCTGGCACCAATGTTTCGAGAACCAACGTTCCGTAGGGACTGTGACAGCAGGGAAAGTTTCAGTCTTGTTAGGGGGATCTGAACAGAGGAGAGCAAGGTTTGGTGAGGGTATTGGAACTGGCTGAGACTCGATCCCTGTGTACTGAACATCTTTTAAAGTATGATCCAGAAGACGCGAGTTTAGTTTCGAAATTTCATAGGCAGTCTCTGAAGGGCTATTGTATGACCAAGTCATTTGTTGTGGTACCGCCCCTCAATCTTTTCACAAACCTGCCGTAGGCACGGAGATGAAGGTCCGAAAGATTGATTAGTATTCCCAACTGGAGCCATGTGAATAATTACACGTCCCAAGTTTGTTCCACTATTGAGAATTTATGGATGGAGGATAATGCAACGTTCACACCGTGCGGCGTATTACCCGCTGACAAACGATTACTAGCTCGGTTAAACTAAGCAAGATGCGAGTTCATTGACGGCCTGAAGGCACAGTCACCAAAAAATGGAAGAGAAACCCTTATTTTGCTCACACCTCAGACTTTGATAGACCCTATTTAATATCTTTTATTTGGGGTTGATCAAGCAGGTTAAGAGAAGGATTTGAAACAGGTGCAAATCATGTCCAGGGATGACGTCCATTTTTGACGCCACGAATGTCTTGAATGATGTATGTCGGCTTCGCTTTCTCTAATATACCGAAAGAGTAGTCCTTGATCTCCTCGCTCACTCATCTTGTTTCTTTTGATAAATGTATTGAGTTGTTTCCTTTGGGCCATATTTGAGAGGGTGCCTCAATAAAACTGCATTTATTTGCTTCAAACATCTCAGCAGCGGCAAATCGGAGGTCACCCTCATTCTTTCTATCCCTTTCCCAATCCGCCTTTAGTTTATTACTGGGTACCATATGCTCAGGCGCTTAGACTACATAAGTATTACCTCAAGAAAAAGAAAATTTCTTTATATCTTCTAGTTGTGCGTGATTGGACAGTCGAGACCAGCCTGTAAGATATCGACAGATTGATCCGAAGAATAGAACGGGGATGGAGTCTGCGAACCTCATTAACATCGTGGAGCTCGTGCAGCCTCATGCAATGTTTTACTGGCGTGACTCACATGAAGATAGAGCTGGTCGTATAGGCTGAGATAATTGAGTTCCATAGGAGTCATGTTACTGTAGGCCATGTACGGGTTGAATCCATCGCTGCTGGGGTACGTCTCTGAATTGATGGAGTCGCTAAAGTGTGTTGCAAGAGAAGGTGGCATGGGCACTGTGGAGGACATTGTGCTGGCAGCATATTCACCAGCGGTTACAATGTCTATGTCGGGCTGAGTAAAGTCATAGAGAGGAAGGGGAATCTCAATGGAAGCAGGATTGACAGGGCAACCCAAGCGGAATTGTTCGTTGGAGCTGATTTGGTCGTCGTAGGTGTCGGGAAAGCCAGGCTCGCCAGTAGGCTTCACAGGCGAATTGAATTGATGCTGAGAGACGCCAGGTATTCTGGGACCTGTAGAGCGTGGTTTCCTACTGCGAGATGCTGAGGAACGGCGCTTGCATTTGGTTGGCTTTTGACGGGGCTTGTCAGCCTCTACATCGTCAGAGGAACCAGCAAGGCGCTTGACTTTATTTCCTGTCTTCGGGCGTTAGTTATGCTCGACCAGCTCGAATGGCTTTCTCTCGAGTTTTTCCTGGTGAATACAAAGACCCAGAATCGACAGGATCCAACTTACGGTACTTGCGCTGAGCAAGGCGGTTCTGCATCCTCCTCCGCTTGCCAAAATCTGATATCTTGGTCCAGTCTTCTTCGGGCTTGATCAGAGCGCGTAAGGAGGTCGGATGGGCATAGGCAGATTGTGTCATGGGCATTGCGACATCTGTGTATAGGTGAGTCTATATTGAGAGTGGTACCCCGTCTGGCTGATAAAAGAGGAAGTTTTAGCTATTTTGTCGTCGTAGTTGCTACCAAGAGAGCTGAGATCTCGTCACTTCATCCCCGCATATAGAAGTTCTGTTCTGTATGAGTTTCTTGTACTTGAGTTGACAAGTGTCAATTGCCAAGGCATCAAGAGCGCACTGATCCTGAGGGATAATGCTTGTCTTGTGCGATCGAGGAGGTCTAGGCCTACCTTAGCACGGGTCCCTTCAGAATCTCCACGGAATGTACAGGAGTAGCCCCATGAACCCTTGTTAGCTCGTGCATACCCATCTTTTTGGTGAAAAACGAGTGGCAACCAATTTCAGTCGAGGCTATCGGGATATTTTTATACCATGAATTAATGATTCACTCTGTGATACGCGAACAATCACAGTGGTAATCAATTCTTCGTGTTTACAGACCTGGTTGCTGTGGGTATGTTAGGATCAAGGACGGTTTAGACAAAAGGGGAGAAGACAAATTTAAGTTCAAAAGTGGACTCGAAATTCACTACACAGTCGTTATATGATTCATTCATCGGCTAACAAGTCAAGTGCCTAACTAAAACTAAACAAGGCGGCGATCGGTTCCTAGTAAGGGACAAAAAAAGGAATCCCTATTTTTCCGCCATTGCGACGGACGCGTCCCAGTCAACGAGATACGTCAAAGTCGCTGGAAATGATCGTCAAAATCAGCCTCCCTGCACATTTTCGTACTCAAGTCAAACCACTGCGTCGCTGTGATCTTCCGTGGCAGAGACATCGTCACCACAGTTGTTAAGTCATCGATATACGCGTCCTGTACATCAAATTGTAGAAATTATACGTACTGCTGGATAGCCGTTTATGAGCCTCGCACGGCTACAGTTAGCCACTGCTAGATCAACTGAGAAACTGGTCATATACCTTTCGCCCAGGAACTCTTCCAATGGATCTGTTGCTCTCGCCAAGATAGTCTCACACGTCATCTGTGCCAAACCCTGATCTGGCATCACCTACTTCCCATCCGCAACTTTGAGACGTCTCTTGGCTTCTAGAAGCGCAACCATACTCCTTGATCTCAC
>NW_022158757.1:14994-26912 GCF_000260195.1 Fusarium odoratissimum NRRL 54006
ACTCTTCCAATGGATCTGTTGCTCTCGCCAAGATAGTCTCACACGTCATCTGTGCCAAACCCTGATCTGGCATCACCTACTTCCCATCCGCAACTTTGAGACGTCTCTTGGCTTCTAGAAGCGCAACCATACTCCTTGATCTCACCAAATGGCCTCTGTCGCCCTCTATCTTGACTCGGGGTACTTCCAGGGTATTCACTGGCAGGGCTGCTTGAGTTGATTTGCTAAGTACTTCAATCAACGTAGTTTATATGCAATAAATTCCTCTTGCGGCATTTCACCATGCGATTTGCGAACTATCTGTATTTGGATAACTCGTCCAGTCTTCGAAGGTTCTCTTCGAAGCACAACCTGATCTTGTTCTCATGCCCGCTTGCGGCTTCACTTCCAGCCTTTAACATTTCCCCTTCTTTACTTTGGCGATAAGTCTCGATTTCCGCCAAATCTGCACTAGGTAGACCCGAAATGATCTTAGCCAATTGTGGTTCGGAATATACGCTAATGAAGGCGAAAAGAAATCCAGTTATATCTCTGCGCGACTCTTCAGCACCGTTTCTGTACTTTACTTTGGCTTCCTTGGATTCGGATTTTCTTATAAACCACCCACTATCTTCAAGATTTCTGAACAAAATGTTGAACAAGGTTTCGGATGAAGAAATGACTTCCAAGACCTTTGAAGCTTTATCGATATACGCATTCATAGCGGTAAAGGAGTAATGGTGTAACCAGATATCAGCAAGCTTTTCATCCATCTTTTCTATAGCCCATTGCTTATTGATGATCTCCAGGATCTCTTTTAATCCCTCTTTGTCTGGGATGTCCTTGTTCCCATAATTATGCAAGAGTCGGACGATGATTTCTTGTATCCTGAGCTGACGCTGCGCTTCAATTATCATCCTCGCCGGCTTGATCTTTTCATTCCTTGTGATGGGTATTTTCACGCGCTGCTCCTTTGATAGCCAATTGGCAATGCCGCTTTCACCATTTACTGCTGATTCGATCGGAGACTGTCCGGCGTTATTGAGCCGATACCCGTCGGCGCCAGAATTCCATATTTGCCGGAATAAATCAAGACTCCCTTCAGCTGCAGCAAGGTGTAAGACATTGTTGCCATCCCGGTCGGTGGCATGGATATCGTACAACTCTTTCAGGATGAAATGCTGCAGCATGGCAGCACGTTCTGATTCTTTCAACGGTTTCTCAGGGCCGAAGATATACCAATCAATTCGATTGGGATATAATCCACCCCCGACGCCGGCGTGATTGTACCACCAGTCATCGGTCTCCTTGGGATAGCAGTTTTCTATTCGACGAAGGACATGAACGTGGCCGTTACTGGCAGCAGCTCTACAGGCATGGAAGACTTGGTCATCTGTCAACCGCTGTATGCTACCATTTCCACATAGATATTCGACCACCGACTCATGTCCGCGCTCTAAGGCTGCGACCAATGGTGAACTAGGTACATTGGGACCCTGATAGGCATGTAGCCACAAGTCGAAGCCGACAGAATGCAAATGTTTCAAGGTATCGATGTGCCCAGATATGGCCGCCATGGTGGCCGGATTGTAGGCTTCGACGTTTATGAACTGCTCCCCACTCATTTCTAGGGCTTTTATATCATTGACTTTACCATGATAAGCCATCCAGGTAGATGCCCAGCATTTATCGTCCGGCTTCAATTCTGCACCAGGTTCCGGGTCCCGGCCAAAACGTGCTGCAGTCAAAAACGCGTTGCGTTTTGTATCCTTTTCCGAAGGGAGGTTTTCAAGACTGGACAAATAAAAATATTCGGATGCATCATAGCAGCGTCGTGCCATAAGCGCTATTGCCACAGCCTCTTTCCACCACGGTCCGCCACGATCCGAACTCTTGTGCAACTGGGCCAGGATCTCGTCAGCTGCTAGATAGGCTTGACTATCAAAAAGAGATAAGAATCTTTGAATCATCTGGTATGGGTCGCCGCACGGTCCCGTAGGTGTGTCTGGTTTTGATGTATAGTAACAGTTCGAAAAGAACTTTTCCACACGGCTGCGTATGTGTATGTTACATTCATACGCGCTGGCGAGGTTGCCCAAATCAAGATAATTAAAGATACGATCCCAAACCTCCTGAGATAGCGCAAAGATTCCAGACATAATGGGAAGTAAACCTGCGGTAATCCTTGAGGTTTATGTTGGTAGAGTTATAGGGCAACAACTGAGAGTAAAGAAATGTCATATCTTCTTTATGATACCCCTCACAGTAAATCCTAACAAAATTTGTATCGGTCTAATTGGGCAGGAAAAACTGGATAAAATGACCCGCCATAACCAATCGTAAAAAGGGTGCCCGGAAGAAATATACCCGCAGCATGTACCTACCCCACTATACCCCCAGCCACCCTACAGGCTGCGATGGTGTTTACTAGACGATGATCCCTTGAGAAACGAATGGGGCTGACGGCTCTGTGAATTGGAGTTTGTCTGTGTAGCAGCATTACTAGCCCTTTGATCTGCGACCGGTACAGGTAGTAGCTGAAGGGTGCCAAGGGGCAACGCCTTAGAAAAGCAAAATTATGATTGAATTCGGGGCTTCATTTCAACATACACCACTCAAGGAATTGTTTTGAGACACACAAGCAGGGCGGGATTGAGAATGCTTGTTCGGTTCATCACTCATCAAATAAACACTTACGAAGAAACGCCCCGTGTTTGTAATGTTGCTCTTACGGCTGCTACTATTATAAAGATCACCACATCTTTTAACCCATTCTCCCTTACTTGGGGGTAAGTTCCCTTATTTAGTCACATCGTCCACAATATTATCGCTCGCCTTCCGACACTACTACGCACCCAGTGTCACCATGCTAGCTGAGCTTTCCGTCGCCTTTACTTTAGCTGCATTTGCTTTGGCTTCGCCGCCAATTGATAAGTTATGTCCAAGTCAAAGTGGCATACCCGCAAAGCCAAATCCCACCCTTCCAAGCAATGGTGGTGGTAAGAATTAAGTCCGCCATGTAGACATATGAAAAGATTTCAGTTGAACTGGCGTAGCCTACAGCTTCTGAGCTCCCTGAACCGTCTCAGGGAGTGGCTCTCAAGCATATCGCGCTTGGCTTTGGTATTCAAAACTACACCTGCGCCGATACCGATACCACTCCTAAATCTGTCGGTGCTCTAGCTGTCCTTTACGATGTCACTCATCTCTACCCCGGACAAAGCCACTCATCTCTGACACAAGCCGAATGGGCTTCGCTCCCAGGTGAGGTTCTAAACACGCTGAAAGTTCCTCTGGATCTCAATGAAAATGGTATCGGAGCCTCCCCCATCAGACCGTTTCCCAAGAAACAGGATCTCAAGGTTAGGAGCCTTTCAAAGAAATCTCCTACCTTGGCCATCATTACTTCAACTCTGTCGGTGTTCCGACTTTCGACCTTGACAAGGCTTGTCAACTGCTGATTGCAAAGAAAATTGACGGCATCAAAGCTCCTGATTCTTCCCCGTCTGGACCCGATGGCACTGGTGCTGTGGACTGGCTCTTCCTTGGTGATGCTGGCGGCAGCCACGGAATTTCTTTTGTCTACCGTGTTCTGACAGCCAGCGGTGCTTCTCACGAATGCAAGACGAAAGGAGTTGATAGCACTTCCTACGCAGCCATGTATTGGTTTTACAATTAAAATAGAGTCATCTTCAACGGCCGAAACATTAAGGGATAAATAAGCTGGCAATTACAGTTCCGAAATAAACCTTGGTCGAACTAGAGTCGGAAATTGTCTAGTATTCTTGTGATTGCGAATTATCAGATTCTTTGCTCTCTTTCTAATGTCTTTAGATTGTCACATATCTGTTCTCAGCTTATGGCGCCCTTTGGTGAGGTTTATTGTTCCATAGGGAAAATCGAACCGATGCCTGGGTAAACGTGATGTTAGTGTATTTAAAGACATGATCCGACATTTCCTTCCGTACAAAACCAAAATTTGAGTAACGCAAATGCTGGGATTTACAGCTTGACTTATTAACTTCCTTCAGGCTCTCAGGACTTGATAGCTCGCGGGCCACGACGAAGACGTAATTGACAGTGTAGTACCCTATAGCGGCCTTTCTATGCCTAAATTGGCTATGGAAGTCGGGCATGGTGACCATCTACTGCGAGGTACATACCTTACCCTTAGCCAGTTGTGATACACACCGTCAGGTAGACCTTTAGCATCATAAGATTAGTCTTTCCATCTTCAATATAGCATTTGAAAAGTTTTCATTCATCGGCATCCATGCACCAGTTCGGCCTTCTTCCTTTCGTCCGTGCCACCAATCGGAGGCCAATGTGGGTCTTCCAATGCTCCGCTGGCCTTAAGCTCTTAGCCCATGGACGGAACCTTTTTGATAATTCACCTCGTACAGTGGGATGCAAAAAGTATTCGCAGGTGTGTAGATAGGTTTGTTGCTCGGAAGCTAGTTAGGGGTAGCTTGTCAGGTTCTCAATACCCTTATATTACACCGAGATCAGCGGAATAACCTAGTCTCGAGTACATAAGCTAAGTTAAGCTACTAACTAGCGTAGCTAACATACACACCTGCGAATACTTTTTGCATCCCACTGTACTTCTACCCGTATCTATCGGTTTCTTCACAAGCTTGACACTTTGGAGACTCATTCTAAAAAAAAAAAAAAAAAAAAAAAAAGGAATAACATGTTCCCTTCCCAGTGCGTTAATCGTTCTTTACATCCTTGCGGTTGCCAGAATGATCGAAGAGAGATTGAGAGAGAAGATTGGTAAGTAACATCCAGGTCGCTGATCGACCAATCTAGTCTGCTGCAGCTAGTAAGCGCTGTCACAAATTAGCCCCATTGTGCTCATCAGTTTACAAATCCAACCACTATAACTATTCCTCATCAGACTTAGCATCCTAGTAAAACCGGGTTAGACGTTCTATTTAATTCACGGACCTCCATACCCGGAGGCTTGTTGAACTACCGACTGCTTGCCAAGACGCCAGCGTCACAGGACCCGACAATCATGCGGATGCGAGCTGTTTATTCTAACCGGCTTATCCGTGCCCAATCACGTCATACAATGAATGAGGCGAGGGTCGAAATGAAAGAGGATTGGAATTTAGGTGTGGCTAACCTTAGTAGGGCTAGACCCCACGGGGCTGCTCGTTTTGTGCTAACTGAATACCTAGCCAATCAACCTAGGTTTGTTTTATCTTTGCAACTCATTAAACTGTGCTCTGACTACAAAGTAGAGTGTAGTTGACTTGATTGGCTCTGATATGAACTCCAATCCATTTCAACGACTTAACACCCATTCTACAGCTTCAAATATGTAAGAAAATGGTATATATTCGAAGAAGATTCAACAATCAGCGACAAGAAAAGATGAGTTCTGGCACTTACGAGAAGAGAGCATGGTCGTCTTTGTTGCATGCAGTGGAGTATCGACTAACGGTAGACGTCCAATAAGAAGATCAATGTTGAGCCTTGTCGGGGTCTGGGGCACGCGGCCATCCAGGAACGAAATGAGCAACAGGGCAAAAGCAACGGTGCCCCCACGGTCGGCACATTAACGGCCTATAACCTGCACCAGCCTCTTGGAATCGCCCGAGTCAGTCGCACAATACATTTTAGTCAGAAACCAGGCACGCATCTGGAGAATCTATTAGAAGCGACGCGTGAAAACCCACTCCTTGCCCAAGTTTGACGTTATCTGGTGGAAGCGAGGCTCATCTCAATTGCGTCAAGGCTGCGGATGTATCACGGAACCACGGCGCGCCCAGGATTCGTGAGCAATACCATATTCTGGCAAGATTGTCTCTCTTAATCTTAACCCACCAGGGTCCGCGAAGCTTATACTCTGGGTTGAATGAGGGAGCCAAAGATCTTTGAAAGAGTACGGCTGCATTGCCGCTCGTACGGCTGCACTCTACAGCTCAGTGTCCGTTTTAATTAGCTTGGATGTGTGACGGCTGGCTGAATAGGGTGGCTTCCAGAGCGGAATTGTTGTTGGGAAGCGGAAGCCTCGAATCTCGATGATGCAGCCGCGGTTTCGGGAATTGCCGGATTTAACATTACAGTAGCAATTGACCATGTCCGTAAGATCCGGCGCGGGAAGACTTCCGGGGTAGCACGCCCTCGCAGGTATACATGCATGCGCGATTTAAAATTGAGCTTGGGGTGCGACTGACTCAGGGCCCGGTTGCAGAGGCCAAATTTACAAGCTACTGTAGTCGACGAACTAAAGAAAGTGTCTTGATTGTAACATTCAACGGCTTATACTGCTGCATTGGTCAACTCGTTTCAATCTTGCATGCTGCCAAGCTTCTCATCAGGTCTGGTCGTGAGACATTGATAAGTTGGATGATCATACTAATTCGTCGAAGCGGCGCAAAACTTGGTTATCGAAGTTGAACCTATAGTCACTCATCCTATATGTCGCATCCCCAAAGGCTTTCCACTCTGGTCGGTAATGGGTCTGATTGGAAAAGACAGCAGCGAGAAGCCCAGCGACATGAGCAGTCTTGTTTATCGAGGCGGGTCTGTCTTCCTTCACCCTGAAAAGGCTAGTCAATCTACATGACCTCGTGTTTCGCTTTGACGCAATGACCGGACCCATGAATGTCAATGCTTCACAAACATTTTGTTCTTAACCCTCAAGGACGGACTCTGATCCCTGTCACTCTCCACCTCGATTTCACAGCACTAAATTAGGGCCCAAGCTGCCGGAGACTTCGCTGGCTGGATCGGGAAGTGCTAATTGCGTAATGCCCAGCCTTTCTGCTCATTCTCGTCATATGAAGTACGCGATGTTATGATACTGACCTCGTTACATACCGAAAGGCGGCCGATAGAAGCAAGATTCTGATGAATCGAGTTGATTACCACGGGAGCTGAAGTTGTCACTTGCGGATTAAAGAATCATGAGGCTTCTGCAGACCTCTCAAGCTTCTTCACCCTCACCAATCGCCTTCGTCATGTCTCCGGCTGCAGCTCCCCTGCTCCGCCTGGTAGCTTAATAAAGTCAAAATCTTTCCTGTACACTATCAGGTGAAGCCCCTCAGCAAAGTGTCGATACGGATCGCGTCTTGGTACTCGGACACTTGCCTTGAAGGGGTAATGATTTGGCCTGATCATGTTGGTTTGACATGGGTGGGTGGAGTCATCATATTCATAACGAGGGCAGCGCTTGCGACTTACTGGTCCCAGGCAGGGGTTCAATATCCATGACAGAAGGCAGTAGCAAAATGCTGTTGGTGATCGGTACTGAGTATTGCTTTCTGAACCAACACAACGAGAGGCAGACGTCCCGACAGTATGGCTCACAGGCGGGTACTGAATGTGCGATGCATTATAAGAAGAAAAACAGCGCCAGATAGGAACGAAAAGTAAAGTTGTTGAAGCTGTCACAAATCCAGTTTTCCTCATTTTTTCCCCGTTTCTTTTTATCAAGTTTCACGACACCGTCGCATCGCGGCTCAACATTTAGCTTCTGAGATGGACTATGATTTGTCGCGGCAGCAAGGGACATTCATACATCCACACCTCAGCACTACCCAGCCCTTCGAGCCATCTGGCTTAGTTCCTCCACCGCACTCAGTTCCTATTGCCGACTTGCCAGCGCCTCCATCCCAAGATACAGCACAGACTGTGCCCCGGACACAACTGAGTAGTTCCGCCCTTCCCACTGAAAACATTCCTTTCTACGATATGGTACCGGAAGTTACCCTGAATTCCTGTCCTTGGGGTTATCCATGTTGTCAAGGCCACGGCTTGTGTCCTGCCTTACACCCTCTACAATACCCCACCAACTATAGCTCCATTGATCACTCAATGTCGGACACAACCCTATTCACGTCCACCCAAAGCACCGTTTACCAGCAATCCGCCCAGACAAACCCACCTATAAGCGCAAATATCTACTCATATGAAAATATCCTGAGATGCCTATTGCCGAGCGAACGATTCATCTTCGAAGAAAGACTGAAAAACACGTCATGGAAGGATATCCTAACAGAATACAATCAACGCTGGACCCCAGTTAACCATGACACTGCGCTCATGAAAAGGCTGCAGAAATTACGGGAGAAATATGTTGTCATCAATCAAATCCTGCCATCAAGGACAGGGACCGCTAAAAGGTCAGGACACAATACACATGCGGTTGGAATCCCATGTGCTACCTGCGGGCTGCATAATTACTAAAATCTCATGAGATCTACTAGAACTACATTTCGTTACAAATCAAGATAATACTCATAAGCCAAAACCTAGATGTTACAGCTTGGTCTGCGCGACGGGCCAGGCGAGAGGAGTCCCAGTTTTGAGCGGTTTGTTTGCATGGTTGTTTCGCGAACTCGGTTTCCAGTTGCGGGATTGAATAGTGTCTTGAAAGTTTACAGGGGCGCTATTGAGAGTTCATTTGAGTATAATAAATGTGCGCTTGGGACAAAAATTGGGCAATGAACGTACATATGAGTGATAAATACTACCCCATTCTCTAAAATAGACCACGTGGTGGAGTGAAGTGCTATTGTATTCTAGTATAATGATAATTTAGCAGGGTAAGCGGTCTAAACGGTAATCACAACTTATGACCTAACCATAAAATAGGCGTCACAGTTTTAGTGTATTGAAATATAAAGGGTTAAATATCATAATTAGATACTGAATTAATTACTAAGTTTAGTAATATTTTAAATCTAGAATCATTGTCTTTAAATTAATATGAACTAGTTAGAGTAATTGTATTAGAGTATCGAGCACTTGCACCTTCCTCTCATACAATAACTCTTGTTTGTAGTACAAAGCCCCATAAGCCGAGCATAAGTAGTCAGTCGCACTGTGTACTCTCATGTCTATACTGAAAGTGGACATACTGATGTACATTCTGTTGAACAGATGCTGGGATCTCACGTGCAAGCAGGGATACTTTAAGATTACAACCGAAATGGTAAAACCTCTAAGGGGCAGAATTCAACAGAACACAACATGAATACACCAATTCACATCAATGAACCGAATACACGTAATGTCTGACACATTCTTCATCGATGTAAGCGACAGTACTCATGACTCGCACTGCCATCGTATCCCCACTTCCCCAGTTTCGCGCCCCGGAATTTCAGGCAGCAGCGATACTTCTAAGTACTTCATTCGTCCAGCCAGAAATTGCTTACGCACTCACAAGCCGGCCCATTTCTGACAAAAATCGTATTTTGAAGTACAGCCCATGTGGCTCGAAGGCCCCACCCTAGACTTTATAAAGAGCATGTTGTTTCAGACCGAAAGGTGCGAGTGCTCAATACTGTACAATGAATTGTAATAAATAAGTTAAAGTTGTACATATATAACAAGTACAGATAATTTTTTGAATAGCTTAATAAAATAAAACTTATAAAAGACACCCTTTCCCTTTCCAATCACCAGAAGGGCTCAGTTTCGGATCACTAATGAATCATCAGCCTGGTGTCCGACTTGGCGGTCGGGCAAGTCATGGTGAGTAGTTAACTAGCAGGGCGCCCTTGTCATTCTTTGCCCTGTTTGCCGTGTTTTGGTGTGTTTTAGACTTTCGTGTCCATCTTTCATCTTGGTTTCTATGTTTCCTCCGAGTCTGTTACGTGCTCTCTGGTGACTAGGCTTTCTATCTCACCAGATATAAACTTGGAGTGCCCTCGATGGCCACCTCTCTCCATCAGTACGGACATCCATGTATCCTTCACTACGTCTTTGCATTTCCTCTGTAGGGTTACAGGAAGAGTTCTCATTCAGCTAGTCAGGTTCACGGGTTCACGTAGACTCTTGAATAGACCAATTATACTTCACAAGGATGTTCCCTTTATCTGGACAATACATATGTAAATGCTTTGGTGATAGGCATCGTTTGCCTTATCTTATAAATATCTATTTTCTGTCTCCATAGTTCCGTTTTCTATTGGGGTCTTGACAGGTCAAGTTAGCATTCATCCTAGTATTGAATGAAGCTACCTCTTTTCATGGCTGAATGTGCTGTCTCTTACAATCCCCGAGTTTGCAAACGGTATGTGCAGATGTCAATGTGCCTTGGTCGTGGAATCTTTTGAGTAAAGTACACTGTCTCTTTGGAATGGGGGGTGTACCGTTCAGAAGCGCGAGTCCTGACACAGTGTTTGATCTTCATTGGCATCTTGTTGCACAATTATCCAGCCGCTCATCCCATACATCAGGTATATGTAACTCAATTCTGATATTTCGGCCTGGCGCTGCAAAGAAAACGAAAGATTTTGAATGAACTATGGCCCTTTGCGGCGGTCGCCTAGCTTATGGTATATGTGTCAACAGCTCGGTTGCTCGTAATGTCAAGTGTACTCTTGAAATCACATAATCAGTTTGTAAAAGGACGAATAAGATCTTAGTTTCCTTAGTATAATTTTAGTGATTCCAGGCAGCTTGTTCAATCCCATCCGAGTAAGATAGCAAAGTTGAATGGAAGGAAGAAGAAGAAGAAGTAGAAGAATACAGGGAAGTACACTTGAGCATATAGCACACAATGGCAAACACAAGGAATTACCCACCCATTTTCCTGGTTCCGATAACATATGGCGAGTCGAGCAACAAAATATGAGAAGATGCTTATCTTTTCCTCGCACTAGGAGACGAAAGGGAGGTGATACCTTTGCACAAATGGTATGTATTTATCCTTTCTTTTGATAAGGAGCCGTAGGATCTCCCCTAAACTAATCTCTGGACACATGAGTATCTGTCGCAAGGTATCACCTAAACTAGCTAAGGATTAAAAGAGACCGATATTGATGATTGGGCGAACACCTGCCAGTCTTTATAGTTTCGAAGGAAGCGCCGGGACCTCGTCCAGGTTTCTGAACGCACGTAGACCGTTCATAAATGAGTCCCACGATTCATCAGAAGTGATAGGTGCTGTCACGTAATCGTCTAAATCAGATTGTGAAGCAGATTCCGATCTGATCTGGGCCAAGACTGCATTGTAGGACTCAGAAGCTCGAGAGGGTGCATATGCCTGGACTGCTCGCCCAGGCGCAGGCATAGGATCTAAATCCTCACACAGGCAGATCCGCTCATACAACAACAGTACATCCAACGAGAGCCCCGCGTTCTCGGCGGCCTCATAGGCCATGCGATGCCCGATTGCTTCGGCCAGCAATCGGCATCGAGGTAGAATGTGACGATCAAATGAAGCGCCACGATGTTCCTCATAACCCCCGACTCTCTCAAGCCGCGATTTCATGTCTGCCAGTAAGTCTTCCTCGCGTTGCGCCAAGCGAGACGATCTGTTCCGCGCCTGTGGGAGATCTAATTTCCCTCCCAAAAGCTCTGACATGAAGCCTAGGAACGGAAATGGTCAGCTTACTTGTGAAGTAAAGGCGACTGCCAGCAGGCAAATGCCAATGGTACATACGAATACACAACACCAATGTATCGCCTTCGGCAATTGAATTTCCGTGAAATGTTAGATCCAGCTCGCTTATTTGATTGTACGCGAAGAGACCTTGCCACCCGCATCTTTCAGCGAGAGACCTCAGGACTTGAGAGGCTCTGACTACAGTCGCCTTGAAAATGGTGGCAAGCGCGTGCTGCATGGGGTCAGTTAGATCAGCGCACATATCTATGGTCCAGTGAGCGAATGCATGCAAGACCTTCCCATGAACCCATCCCTCGACGATCGGATGTTGCTGAGTAGTGAAGCTCATAATCTTCTTTCTTGCTTGCGCATCGGTTGATGTGATAGTTCTTCTTTCGCTATAGACAGCAGCTATGCGTGTGCTGACCTTGATAGCCGAAATTCCCATGATAGAGAGAGACAGCGTTCCAGCTGCTATACGCCAAATCTGTCGTAAAAACTCAACACGGTCGTTCTTTGGTTTTGAAGAAGAACCGAGCAAAGCCGATGAGGGCAGATCCACATGGCTAAAAGTTGTCAGAGAGTG
>NW_022158757.1:27672-37741 GCF_000260195.1 Fusarium odoratissimum NRRL 54006
CCCATCGAAGTATCGAGCACACTCGTCAGACAATCGTGATAATCTCGACGAGATGGATTAGAATGTGAAAATACAGGTCCACTTTCCATCACATACTTTAGTGAATCATGTGGATTTTTTTTCAGTTAGGGATTTCGGTAATGGGATGTTGGGGACTTCTGAAAAACTCGGAAGCAGCCTCAATGCACAGTCCCCCATCCCCCCTCTTCCCCCTCCAAATAAAAATACAATATCTGAGAGTGATTCTCTTTCATGAGCAGGTGTTGGCTAATATTAAATTGCAAGAAAAACCTTGTTCAAGAGCTCGCCGTGTTCAGCAGCACGCTGGAAAATTTTAATAAAGGAGGATAAAGTTTATATTCAAATAGATATAAGCTCTATAATCTTTTAACTTGGAAGGGAGCAAAGTACTCGTCTTGTAGACAACTGGTCGATGTATCAACTAAGAAGTGTTGCTCAAGTAGTGAGCCTGTTTATCTAGGGTAACTCAGTGAATGGCCAATAATGAGTCTGATATCGCCCAGCTTGATGAAGCCACCATTAGTTTGGTCAATATCGTCGAAGCATACAGCGCTACTACCAAAGGGATTGAGGCGCAAATATACACACAGACCATAAACGGAGGCGAGCCCCGTCGGCATCGCGAAGACTAACATTGAACCCGGATGAGGTAGCAGTATATTTGTCATTCCCAGTAGTCGGTGGAGCCATTGGAGCCCGTGGCGCCCAGCCATGAGTCAGTACGCTTAGGTCGTCATTGAAATTTCCACTCCGCTTTCACGCCAGCCACATTTGTCCAGAAAAGGCTAGTGTGCACTATCCAGTTCACCTGCGTTCGGGCATCATCAGCATAAGCCATAACATGACGCGGTTTCACAACGTTGTGACCTGTGGAGATGACAGCTTCAATTTAACTGACTCTGCATGGCGGGCCTGTTGTTTCTCATGATAATACTAGGGAATCCGTGCTGTATATGGTATCGCAGTCTATACGTTGTATTTATATCCAGTTACGTAGCAGAGACCGGTGTACTAAGTATTATGCAGCGTAAAAGCCTGCCCCTGGTGAGTCTCTCTTTTTGTATGGGCTAGCTTCAGATGTCTTGTTAGTACGTAATATCCTGTTTCGGGGATTTTGTTGAACAAATTGCAGCGCCGAGAACATGGCTCTAGATACTCTTTCCCTGCAGTCGCTTCTACAAGTCACTATTGAACCGGCTATAAATATCTCAAACAATGGTAATAAATAGATACTCGCTCAAGTCAGCTTGGCACGCTCAAGGGACTAAGCGGCTCCTACCCAACCCTCTGATCCCACCTCTCCCCCCTAAGAGTGGTCGGTTAAAAATAGTAGTTTTACCTAAAGTACGTACAAGATAGAGGCTCCAGTGAAGGCGTACCTGACTGTACGTCAACGATCAGCTTGTATTTCTGCCAGAACTTACTTACAACTAATCTACGTAAACGAGGTACACACAGATACAAGCCTCGATGCATGTAACCCACTCTCAAGGCATGTTCCACTAATCAAGCTGTCGAATCTATGGTTTCCCTTGCTGGATTATCTGTATTATTTTACATAAATGCAGACGCACGGTAGCCATCATAGTCAGCTGAAGCGAACCTGATCCTGAGATTATCAAGTACAGGTGACCCCCATAAAAGGTCGGCGCATCACTTGATATACTCTCCACTCCAGATTGCGGCTGACGGCTATGAATTCGTTTTTCCCTTACTTTCGGCCTGGGCAGAGGGACGCCGCTTATGCTGCCTTCGCCCAACTCTCAGAGTCTGAACAGGCAGTCCGAGAAGACTGCCAGTTAAACCTTTGCCGAGACACGCTAGAGGAGACCCTTTTAATTCTACACCCTGAATGTCACTTAGCATTGAAGCTGCAAGATGCTCTGGATGAGATTCGGCGTCGGTCTCTGGCTATGCTATCTAGGGACAATAGCGAGAAGCGCAGTAGCGCCTTGGATCCACACCAATCACCACGTTCAATCAGCGATGATTGTGAATACAAACACCTCGACAAAATATCGTGCACTCCAGATCGTTCTTGCGATGCACCGATGTCAAACATTGAGATGACTGTTGTTGAGGATAACAACAACGCCGTAGCAGCACCAGTATTCAAAGCTGTAACGCCCGTGAATCGACCCGCGATCTTGAATGACAACATTCAGAAACCCCTACATGCAGGAAAGAAGCACTCGCTAGAGGTCAACATGCCCGCCGCAAAGCGACGAAAAGTGAGGGGCAATCAGCTCTCAGATTAGATGTATCGGATATTTCAAAGTAGGAGAGGAGATGAATGCTACAGCAAGCTAGTCAGTTAACATCACAACATCACATATCTTTCTGGTACCAGATCTATATAGAGATACAAATGCCTTGAGTTTTTCATGATGATATCTTCGTGACTAATGTGGTTAGCTCTTTAAGAACCATTGGCACCGTATTGAGTTGCCGCTACATAGTTTTGACTATCTATTTGTTCGGTTGAAACATAACCCAGTATGCCAGATCAATGCATCATCGCCATGCCAACCGTTAGGCCGGGATGAGTTCTCCGGTAGCGTACATGACATTCTTTGCCGTCGAGTTAAGCTGTAACATACTACCTAAGCCACCTGGACAGTGTGGTTGATTACTTATGGTGAGATCCAAGTCGCATTTCTCGTCGATTCCATACTTGCAGACCAAGTCATAAATGTTATATAATTCGTAGTCCTGTGCGACCCAGCTTGTAGGCTGGCTAATACAGGATGAGACGTAATTCATACTATTCGCGGCTGACAGAGGCAGTTTACCGTCTTTGAGTAGATGTTGACATTTTGATGTATCTACAATCTCATAAGACATCTGAATTCCTCCACCCAAATGGGAGTCCTCCACAGCAGATGTACCGAATACCAGGTAGTTCCAAGCATCGTAAGAGATATCGTACGCGCCTTGCGACTTATCGATGCGAAGGAGATGAAGGAACCGCCCCTTATTTGCGACTTTGACGCATATACCGTCGCACCCGACCTCTAAGGGCCAGTAGGCGATCCGATTCGTATCGACTTTGCAACCCAAGACTCCAATGGAGCTAGAATATTGGTCATGGGGAGTAATGGATACGACGTTGTGAGTATTGGGAAGTGTGGTGTGAGCCTCTGAGATCCAAAATGCAGCAGTGCAGACCAAGAGAGGTAGCCAAAGTCGGGATACCGGCATCACGTCCAGAGTCAACGATATCATGTTCGATGCCATGGATGGGCATTGATGGGCCTCTGATCAATAAATGAACAGCGATATGGACCCGATAGATTGCTGCGCTTTGGTGTCAGATGCCACAAATAACAAGGGTGTTGGCGAGATGCATACAAGTCTTTTCTTACCTGACCTCCCGGGTGGGCTCACTGACTGTAGCCGTTGAACTAAGTATGTTTAGGTACCCACGAGTCCTTTTCGAGTTGCTTGACATATATAAGCATAAATGATGTAATTTCGTAGAACGTTTTGCGTCATAGTCTCCAGATATAACCACAAGGCGGAGTCCACAACCAAGTAAGGCGCACAAAAGTGGGATGTGTCTGTGTAGTATACCATAGAGAGGCGAAGGCTGGATCTCAGTCACCAAGAATATATTATAGGTCTCAGAAGGATTGAATAGATCACATTGCACTGGAAACGTGGGCGACACGAATTCGGCCAGTTTAGGATTTAGAGTATCTTCCTGGTAGTATACATATCAAAGCACTATTTCCTTTTTAATTTTATCTTAGTTATATAAGCTCAAAGGCAAATCAAGGGGTGAGTACACACATATATATATATGCGGCATCATATATATTGCTGTCAGGTTCAAGTCGAATCAAATAAACAATCTCATTACTATGCGTTGTGTCCCGATTCTTGTCTGCCTACTAGGAGGAATCTCGCTTGCCACTGCACTCCGTATTATTCCACGCTCGCAAAAACCAGATGCAACACCAGAAGGTTTTCTTAAAGCAGGCCCCGGTGGCATTGATGCGATCGAAATTACTCCAAAGAATCTACTTGCTGGGACGTCAGGCAATCCCAAAGCTCCTGGTTTGAAACATCGTGCTCCTGACTCTGCTTCCTGGATGGTAAAACTGATTAATAACCTGGATAGGGCGACTGTGAGAGCTTACATATCCGGTCTGGATGCTACTGGTAAGGTTTTCTTTCTCTCCCCCAACGGTAAGCTTGTCTACCCCAAGTCAAAAGAGCCTCATGTATCAAGCGAGATTACGGAAGACATTACCTTATCCTTAGGCTCCAAGAATCAGACTCTCGACGTATCACTCCCTCCATTTATTCGCTCAGGTCGCGTCTACTTTGCAGACAGCGACCTCCGTTTCTTTGTTGTCAACAATGGAGGAGGCGATAGCGTGGTCCAACCTTCGGTTACCAATCTACAAGATCCCAATGCAGACGTGAACTGGGGATTCGTAGAATTGACCTATATGAATGGTTTATTATATGCTAACATCAGTTATGTTGATTTTGTCGGTATAGTGCTTGGCATGATGCTCACTGAAAAGGATGGTAGTACCCAGACCACTGCCGGGCTGGTAGCTGATGCTGTTACCAAGATTTGTAATGACTTAATGAAACTGAGAGAAACTGACCATCGTGATTGGGCATCACTCTGTATTGCGAACGCGGAGGGGAAGACTGTGCGTGTCCTCTCCCCGGGAAATCGGCACGAGGTCGAAGCTCAACTGTTCAACGACTATTGGGATACCTATGTAAACGAGGTATGGAAGAAGTACGCAACACAAGACCTCGTCATCGACACCCAGTCAAATGCCAGCCAGGTCAAGTGTAGAGTTTCGGACAATCAGCTCGTCTGCGAAGGAAGCAATCGTGGCTTCGCCAAACCTACCAGTAAAGATATCTGGGGCTGTAACAGCGGCCCGTTTGCTATCTCCGAAGGTGATACATCAATCCATGCAGCTATAGTCCCCCGAATCTGTGCCGCATTTGTTCGATCAACGCTTCTGCTCGATGGAGGCGACATCCAGCCGAGCTTAGGTCAGGGTTCCTACTATACAGTCAATCCTACTAATCACTACAGCCGCATTGTTCATTCTTATGAGGTCGATGGTAGAGGTTACGCCTTTCCTTATGATGACGTTAACCCTGATGGTAATGAGGATGCGTCTGGGGTTGTGAGTTCGAATAACGTCCAGTCTTTAGCCATCTATGTTGGCGCGCCACCTTCACTTGGCTAAGCTCACTAAGTAATAAGTCACATACCTTTGTATCTATTCGCTGTACTGATATAATTCGTCTAACTATAAAGGTCAGGCAGCTTCGCATAGGTCTTGTACCCCCCACCAAAGATGTAGGAACTAGAACCATACACAAACCGGCACCCAGGTGACAGCGGCGAATGGCTTCAGTCACAGCGCCGATTGTAAGGATAAATGGAAATTATTTGATACATGGTTGGTTATAGTTTCGATGTGAAATCGCGACCAGCGGCAAGCAAAGGCGTAGAAGTAGAAAGGAACTTGGTTGAAGGATTTAAAGAAACATGGGATTATTGGTGGAGTGACACGCAGATAGCTATAGAGATCGATCATTCTTGTTCGCTCATCGGCCGGCATATGGGTCCAGTCCACAGTAAGAGAGAGGTGGACACCAGTGGGAGAGACGAAAAAGGTGGTGGGCATTATGACAAAACGAAGCGCGGAGCAAATCATCAGGAATCACAATTTCAAGCTAACAAAAAATCACCACGATTGTACTATGTCACCTGTAACGTAAATGACGCTCTTGAAAACGAACAAGAAGGTGCGGTTTACATTTTTTTCATTTTGCAATCGTAGTGGGGGTATGTAAGTGTATTTGAATTCCTATTAGTAACAAGATTGAGATACCTTTTTACTTGGTTCATAACTCAAGTCAAGTAACAATGGCTGACCTGATAGGACAAACTCAGTCAGTAGTTTGCTATACAACGGTATTGTATATGTCCAGAAACGAGGTGATTTGATCCTTCATTTCCTGGCAGGGCGATGAATACGACAGTCGATCCAAGCTTTCTCAAGCGGTGTCGAACGCCTCTCTACTCTGCATCGATACCCTCACATCATCGTATTAAGGCGTACCCACCAGATGACACCTTTGCTTTGGGCTGATCATGGATCAGCCCAGAAATGGCTAGCTGATTCGATGTCTGACGTGTTATCCTCTATCTGTATGGATGGGTAGTGATCAATCGGATATTCTATACAGAATACCTCGAGTGGCCTACTTCTTCTTCCATCACAAAAAGGATGGCATTTGGATTGGGTTTGCTGTAAGCCAACCAAAGTCATGTGTTAAGTAGGGCAAGGGTGAGTATAGTGAAAGACCGCAAGGGTCGGTGAAGCATGGTGGTGTAAATGCTGACTGTGGTGCGAGCATGCTTTGCGGTAGACCAGCAAAGTCGAGACAATCTTTCATCCACGTTTCTTCCCAAGCTGATATGCCCATGCAGTCTGTGAAAGGCATCAAGTCCATACTGCTGTCGAAGCTCCACAGCAACGTATCGAATGATTGTATGTCAGGCGTGCCAATCGTGGTGCTCTTGCTAGGCTCGATCGCCGTAACTGATGAGGAGCTAGCTTCTGGTAGCGTCAAAGCTGTCGAAATCACTTCTTCTACCGGCAAAACGGGTTCTTGGCTCTTATTTCTGGATTCAGTAGCCCTATTTGTATCCTTAGACGGCTGTGGCTCTGTCGGATCGAAGACATATTCAGCGCCCTTCTCGCTTTCGACGATGGAAAGGGATACCCTACAGCCTGTGAGAACAGACAGCTCATAAGCCTTCTTGAAAAGTCCTTCTTTCCTCTTCTTAAAGGTCGTCCTTCTGGCGCTTTCACTGAGTATCTTCTTGATTTCGATTCTTCTACGACCCATACTGGCTCAATCATAGCTACCTAAACTTTCAACGTTGGTGCGAATGACTCCTAAATAGAAAATGGCCATGACACAGACAAGGGAGGATCGGAGGAGGGTCAATATTGTTATTCCAGCAAAAGCACGTAAAGTGAGCAAAACCCACTATGGAATGAAGGAAAGGTAGTCCATTATTCGGCCGGAATGTGACAACTGATGCGTCATCACTACCCCCAACATTATCGTTGCCAAGTCTGGGACCTGGATTGTCACCAATGACAACAACATTAGCAACGCTATGACAGATTATTTTTAGATACCTTGAGCCTTGGCGCTCGTTGATCGTGGTAAGTGACTCGTTGACATGCATGAGGCGCTATTATTAGTTTCTATAATTAGTTTTGTTACGAGATCATACAGAGATTAATTCTATTCAACTCGAGCGAACAGAAAGTATAATTGATTGTCTCGTTCCAGTGTCAACTAATGAACTTCTGTCTATGCAATTAATACTTAGAGAGCATTATCATATATCACAAGTGCTATTGCTATGGACTCATTGCCTCCAAAAGTGTATTGGATGCTGATAGATTATCTGTCTGTCAGTGATCTACATAGCCTGGTGAGCTGCAGCAGGTCAATTCACAAAAAGGCCAAACCTATGCTTTATCGTGTACTACGCCTTGATTTCGACAATGGAAACATAAGGCCACAGACGCTGTTACTATTAAGGACTCTAATGCATAATCCGGAGCTCATGAAGTTCGTGAGGTCCGTGGAATTTTTGAACACGGGATCTAGTATCTGGACACAGGGGCATTCTCAACTTCTAAGCCTTATACTAATGAGGATGAACTTACGTCCCGAGCGAGTCACAGCTTTCTCTACCACCTCTTCCTGGGTTCCACTTAATACATACTTCGGCGGCCTCAATTCCTTAACCTATGCAGGCGCCGTATCGGCCACTCAGCTTGAATGGCTTCGTTGGCATCTGTCCAATTGCAAACAGATATCCCATCTCCATATACGACTTTCCAAGCGCGGATCTAATTACCACTTACCCCTGTTGAGGACTGCCAGCCTTGATTGTTTGAGTAAGCTCTGTCTTGAAAACTGTACAGTAGAACATTTTGTCCCGGAAGAATCCTGGAGGCTAAGGTGGCTTGATCTTAGATACTGCTCAGGTACCGAGACGTTCATGCATAGACTATTATCAGGTCACCAGCTGCAGCTTTTGAAAGTGCTTCGCCTTTCTGGGCGACTGTCACGAAGAACATTTCGTTCTTTGCTCGTTTCATTGGAGGAAAATCGTCGCCTAGAAGAGTTATCTCTTCGCCTAGAAAGCCTACCCCAACTAGTAGGACAAGAAGGCTACGGCAGGTCGCTAGCTCCTTCGAAACTAGGAGACTCTTGTCAAAGATTACGGTCCAGAATTCTAGGCCATCTCGAAACACATGGGCCCAGGTTGCGATCAGCCACAATAGATATTCGACAGGACATAGATTTCTGTATGCCCTCTATGCTATTCACCGTTCAAGATATCGCGAGGATAATCAAATCTTGTCCCTCTGTGGAGTTCTTAGGCTTACCCATCGACTTTCATGATTTATTCTCGAACCAAGCCAGGTCTATAAATTACCCAGTCAAACTCCAAGCACTGCATCTGAGGGGAGAGTACGGCGCTTTCAGTGAGATGGCTAAGAACACGACTACACTGGTTAACCTGTTCCAAGCACCTCCAAGCTTCCAAATATTTGTAGGTTATGGCAAAAATGCTTAAAATCATTCATATACCCTCCTCAGGGTATCCGTTCTACTCAAGAGTTACCAAAAGTCAAAAATCAAATTATTGCTTGGATTTATGAGCAAACAGGGTTCTGTAGGTTCCGCTATTACTAGCCACGTGGTCTTGGAACGAAACGACGCCATAGCGGTTATTTCCAGAGGCCTATGAAGATACAGGCTGTCATATCATGCTGAAAAGGACATATGACAAACCAGGCAACAGCTAACGACATCTGTGTGAACTCGTCGTCCCGCTTAGTACCCCATTTCTATTTGTGTTCGCATTACATTTGCAGGAATCCTCAAAACTTGGAAGTGCTTTCGCCTTGATCTTTCGATAACTACTAAATATGAACGAGTAAGAGATAATCAATTGATAAGGGCCAGAGGGATAAAGGCGCCAGTGCCATCGACAAGTGAAGAAAATAGCTCGAAAATATAAACTCGAAGCAAACAAATGTTCGTCCCTGAAGCATAGAAAGATTGAAATTGTTGTAAGGCCCAAAGAGGTCATCTCTCGAGCAATAAGAGAGCATCTAACGTCACATGATCTTTGTATGACGCTTATTCGAGAATTGTAGTATTGTTTGAAGTCGATGTCAGGCTTAGCCTTCGCCAGTACAATCTGTCTGATTCCCCCACTCGTTCTGCCGCTTTTGCGCATCGGTATCTAAAAAATAACACGTTAATATCAATAAAACGCTTACCCTTATTGCATAAGCCGGTGTCGTGAGGCCCAAGCTCAGCCAATCGGCACGTACTTTGAAAAGAACCCATCTTGAGTTCAGCAATAAGGGAAATTCAATAATCAATATATTCACTCAGCAGTACTTCACAATCCAATAACGGGAATCCAGGCCGGCTTCTACTGCACCTGTATACTACTTCGTATACCCTTCCCTTTCATCTTTCATTTGAGACATTCCTTCTTCTTTTCTAAATTTGAACTAAAGAAAAAGCGTGCATGTAGACCGAATGCATGGATATAAAACTCACTGCGTCACTCTGCTTAACTCTGACGGCAGTGATTGTAAGCGACTAGTTGGCTGTTGAACTCTAGAGGCACACGTACTGTGCGATAGGGAATCTGAGATGAGCCCGAGCTCACTAGGCCCACTTGACGCTTCATGCCACGCATTTCTATTCTACGACCACCGTTTTCAATATGGGTAGCTTTCGAAAACATTCTATTTTGGGTACACTGGAGTGGCATGTGAAAGAAAAAGCGAAGAGAAATAGTCGCACGGGTACAGCCCCTCACACTATGCCGATGGAGACCAAATTACGAAACCCGGTTTACAATCCCCCAGGTGCAACGATACTGGCGCTTACACCATCCTATTGTCAGACATTACGTGTATTCGGTTCATTGATGTGAATT
>NW_022158800.1:0-35075 GCF_000260195.1 Fusarium odoratissimum NRRL 54006
TGGAGGGTTGAGAAGTTAACATCATAGACCTTTGCAGCTCGTCGCAGACTTAATTTTGGGTCTGCCTGATAGGCCTGAAGTGCAAGAAGGATTTGAGCCTCTTTATTAGATTGAGACATATTATTTGGTTGAGAATCAATTGATTAGATGGTTAGATGTAAGGTTGAGGGATTTTTGATCGGCATGCTTGTCTGATCGGCATGCTTATCGTGTACGTTATCGGTTAAAATAAGATACTTAATTCTGCTAAAAGAATTCGTATTATAATAAGAATTATACTATTATTAAAGTTTTATTACAACCATGCTAGCATAGCATGCCGTGTTATCCGCTGCTAGGATAATAGCTTTGTTTTATTTCTGGACAAGAAACATTATCGGCACATCTCAGGAAAGTCTACCTCCCCGGAAACACACGGCACTGGAGAAGAAACGGATCAGAGACAAGCTAGGATTAAGTTATGCAGTTATCACTTAGTGGATGCCGAGACATAGGCCAAAGCCAAAGAGGTCCAAACACATTTATAAACAGCACTCATAGATCTGCACCATAAAACCCCATGCTAACCATCTGTCTTATTTCTTCTTTATTTAATTTTCACCACATTCTTCTGCAGATCTTTACATAGCTTTGAGCTACTACGACTATCTATACACAAAAGCAATATGTTCCTCAAAGGCGTATTAGTCGCGATGTTTGCAGCCTGGACTATCTCTGTAGCTGCAAACCCAGTTGCAGACCCCCAGCCCAACGATGCCCGCCTCCCTGATGTTCGCCTCTCGCCTCTAGAGGTTCAAGCTATGAAGGAAGCTCAAAAGCATTCTCCAGGCTACATTCACAGGATGGTGACACTTGGAACCGGCGAGAACGCCAAAGAGGTTCCCATCGTTGAAGCCGATCCCGATATGCTTCTAGATGGTGAGAAGGGTATGAGAGCACGCTCTTTAGCACCGCGAGGAACTTGCTTCAGCTTCCCTGCGACATCATCAGGTTGCATGATCGACTACTGCTGGAAAGATAATCACGGGAATACATGGTCGAGATTTGTCACCGTCAGGGGCAGTAATGGGCAGTCTAATCCTAGATCTGTGACAAGCAGTGACACGAACAAACTTTCTTTCAACACCCAATTCAACGACGGTTATGGTGGCTGGTTTCCGGAAGGTCATGAATGCTCTAATTCGGACACGCAGATTTATACCAATCACTTCTTGTATGAAGGCGGCGTAGGTACGGCCTATGTCAATCGTTTCCGGTGCGACAACTGCAACTTCGGATTCCTTCGCTGCCTTTCGGATAACCTCAAAAACAACTTGATCGCTTATGCCAACGGCGGGGGTCAGTCACAGGCATATTGTACTTGAATGAGAGATATCACCGTCAAGTTATAGTGCTTAAGAGCTACGATGAGAAACCGATTTGCGACAACACATACCGGCTGACGACTGGCTTAACACGCGCCAGCTAGATGTATTTAGTTACTTTCAAATTCCCTCTACTGAGGGCCTTTTTAACTACACAATTAAGTCATTTGTATCGCTTCCTAGAAATTTGAGTTCATTGTCGCCAGTCTATAGACCTAAAGCCACACTGAACCGGAAGGGCAGCAAGGAAAGACGCGGTGTCCGTCAGCTCCTGGCTATATTTAATTTCCCAACACCACATCTAAACGCACTTTAGATACCATCGCTACCTCTCGATTAAAACAACATCTGTTCTCCATTAGGTTTACTTTCGTTTGCACTACTGGACAAGTTGCAACACTCGACCATATCTCCTACAGAGCAACAAAATGGAAGCCAGGTGTCTATGTGTCTAATATTACAACTACATAATTATGTAAATCACGACAGATAGCGATATTCCATGTTTGTTTATTAGGACCCGAACCTCATAAGATATAACCCAATGTGGCACAAGTTTAGCCTAACACGATCAGCAGAGAACTTGCTGTAGAACAATCAGGCACTACAGCTATGTGATTCTTAGCTTTTCATAATCATTATTTCAAATAGAGGAAGAAATACCCAGTGACAGATACATGCTACTAGGAGTTTACTTCGCCTATATGTATATGTATGGCTACTTAGAAGATCTAACAACAGCTAATCCTTTAGTAAAACTTGCAAGGTCACGGAATATGAAATTTCCTTTTATGTTTCACCCATTAAGCCAGAAGAGTGAAGATTGTCTTAGGATCTAAATAAAGCTCTAACTCCCGCTTATTCCTAGACCAATCCGGGTGCTGCGAACCACCCAGATGCAATGGTCTCCAGTCGCCAGTAACAACCGCTGCACCCACTACCTGTAATGTCCATCGATGCCCGTTGATATCCTTGCACGATGACGACTCTTCGTGGCCACAGCAGCCAACAAACGAGGTCTCCAACTCGCACATCACTGGACGAAAGCCCGAATTTCATGGGGGCCTCGTCTCGACACGATATTTGAAACAGACGTGAGTTTTTGGCAGAAGGGCCTTCGACCTGCGACTTGTCGTTCTTTGACGCGCTATCGTTTCCTGTCTGTAAATCCTTTATCCAGTCTCCATTTAATCCCAAATGGGTGCATTTGGTTCCTAAAAAGGCGTCATGTGCAGACCATTATGTAATGCTTTTATAGTTAAAGCATTTCTTAGACAACCTAATATCATCAAGTACCCCCTGTCCCCAGGGGACCCCCTACATTGATCTGCACTACGACGGATTGGATCAATATATATCCGCATAGCTCAACATGTAGTTTGCAACCAACATACATAAAGTGGTCTGTAGGAGGCCTACCAACATGGCTTCCCCGCTCTCTGCCTGATTGCATTTGAAAGAAACACTCTTTTCCCTGTCAATCACTATCTTAAGTAGAAAGAACCTAGCTTTACGAAAAAGATTCCTCAGCGGTTAGCTATCCCAACATGTCTACAATTCCCGAACCGGATTTATTGCTTCAAGCCGTTTTCCATCATGTAGTTCTTCCTTCCAAGTTGCCTAGTAGGAACGACGCGGATAAGCTTGGGCTGGCATATGATCTGGGAAGTCGACTTCAGCGCGCCTTGGCCAAGTTCAGTGATAACCAAGACCAGGACGTTTGGAACGTCTTGCTTAGCTCCATGAAAGCTACAACAGTTCTCAATCAGGGCCAGCTGATCAGCCAGGAACTACTGGAAATGTTTCAAAGCATCGCTAGTGGGAAGAATAAGATCTGGCTCACTCTTTTCGTCACTCAACAGAATTCTGCCTTGCTAATTCATCGCAATGATATGTCTGTTTCTAAAAGCCTTTCGAGGTGGTGAAGACATGCTGGCTGACCCCTGCAATAGTGAAGAAACAGTAGTTTTCGAAGCATTCCAGACTGCAGCACCAGTCAAAGATGTTCTCGCGGCAAAACATGGTCTCATGGGGGAATTTCCTCATCATTCAGTCCGAGTCCCGTTCAACGTTTTCAACGACATGTCCTTCCTGAGTAATCTGTCTCAGCTTTTGGGACAGGCAAGCTATGGATCTTTTGATCAGTTCGCGGCGAAGGCTTCCAAGGGCGGACAATTGATTGCCGAGACCCGCGACTCCACAGACCCTGCCTTAGTGATGGAGATGCTCATGTCACTTTTGGAGGGGCTTGGAAGTGGCTTAGAAGTACAGTCGGTTCGTAAGAAAGTTCGGGATGACGTTGTATTGGGCTCATCTGAAGTTCCCTGGAGGCGCTCACCGTACTGGCTGGTTCTCCGTGTAGCATTGAGACGTATGCTACGGGAGTTGCTAGACCACAAATGCGCCGGCATGGGACGAGTCTATTACAAGTTCGTTCTTTGTACCATGTTGGCCGAGCTTCTCAAAGACTCTGTTGAACATCTGCACCCCGAGATGACGCTGCAGCTTCGATCAAAGCTCTGCCGCCGCATGGCAAAACTCAAGGCGGATAGTGCAGCATGTTCACTATCTTTGCGCCCATTGTATAATGATCTTTTCGCATCTACTTCGGGCGACTTTGGAGGCATCGTGAAGTATGCGACGGAACGGATTTCTTTGCAATGGGATGACTACAAGGCCAGAGTTGCTCGCCGCATTCCAACTCTTCCGTGCCGCGTCCCCGACGCTGATCTATACATGAGACTGGATAATAGTGGCGCCTTCTTGACATCTCAGTTATCACAAAAGCTCAGCTTTCTGTCCCGTAGGATCTCTCCGGACTTGCTTCAGTCACAAGAGGGAACAGTTCTCGAAGTTGGCCGCCTGGCCGACCGCTATATTGCCCTCGAGGAGAGTGAGAATGCGGCAGCTACGAGAACTACTGCCACCTCAGAAAAACCTCAAGAATTTTGCAACTCACTATCCAGAGGTATCATGGACCTGCTCACCAACGTGGGAGACACCTTCAACAAAGATTCGGTTCTGATGAGTCGCCACCTTCTCAGACTCTTTGAGCTTTGGACAAGCATGGACGAAGCGGCAACCTCTATATGTCCGTTACTCAAAGACTATCATCCTCTATTCATTCCCGATGCATTGGATGTACTTTGCTTGATGACCAAGGACGAGATGGTGCGGCTGTTACGAGTACAGCTGTACCTTCGCAATCGTGTGGACTCACACAAGAAAAGCCTGGGTACAATCTTTGATAAACCCACAACAAGGTCATCGTTTCCTGCCCAGTTTGTCTCTTCCACTGTGGCTGGTAGCCAGATGTTGATGACCGCTACACTGATTGATGAAGCCTCACTGAGGGCCCGAGAATCAACCCTATCCGAGCTAGAACGGCTGACAAAAAGGTACGACAGCTTGACACAGTCGCTGAACGACCTTGCCTGCACATGTACCACATCTCCTACCGGCAAAAAGATCACCAATGGTTGCCGAAGATGTCCGAAGTTTTGGCAACGAAAAAAGCTCAAGATCAGCGTCCATGAAGACTTTCTCCCATCAACCGACACTGACCAGCGAATTGCCCAACGAGCAGCTATTCTTCTAGAGCTACTTATTCCTAAGTACTTGAAAGCCTATCGTGCAGCAACTTGGCGGTTGTATCATCTGGGTACCACAGTAGCAACCAAAGGCGTTCCAAAACTGCTCCTTGACGATATTACTAATCTCAAGAAATTCTCCCAAACGGCGAATAGAACCTTCACGCTTGCTTCGCGCAAAAAGTCATTCCGGCAAACTCACTATGGCAAGTTGAAATTACCAAAAACGCCTGACCAGGTCGCTTTTCGTTTTGGAGCCGAAATTTCATACTATGATACTGTATTGGGGCTTTGGGCGGACGAACTCCCCAAGATCCCATGGTATCAGCACCTTTTAGGTCTCTGGCTTCCACAGGGCATCCCGGATCCATATGAAACGCCAAGAGGAGTCCTAGACATGCTTCTACATCATCCTTCTTCTTACGAGATCGTAGCAAGCGAATCAATGAGTCCTCGATCCATATCTGGTAACGATTTCTGTGCTTTCCAGCGAGCGGTTTCTGCACGAGGTCGACGCTGGCTCGAGGTACTGAAGGAAATGGCAGCTTCCAATTTTGACTTAAGTAGTCGAGCTACAAATTGTTTCTTCCAACGCCTTGCTATGCAGGCCGGCCCAGCTGCACTGGAACAAGGAATACTGCGTGAAGTTCAATGGGTGTTCAGCTGTGAAAGGTTCTGTGATAGACTGAAAGAGCGGCTCGAGGCTTGGATGGATACGATGGAACAGAATCGGAGACAGGTCGATCGGATGAGTACCGTTGTGATATTTAGCCTTCGGCTATATCACCTTTGCCCACAGTCATTTGCAAGACAGGCTCATGAGCTGCTGTTGAGAGTCCGTTCCGTCACCTCAAATTGGATTCTTCAATTACAGCATGACGTCAGATCAACGCCTGACGGTGATATGGCCGGTAAGTCTGCTACTTTTGCTTTCTGGGCCGCGTTGCTTTGTCGCCAAACATTCTGGGGTTGTTTAGGTCATGATGGCTTTGAAGCAACTGTGCTCAAAGACGATCCGTTACCTTTCTTCCGATCGTCAATCGCGCTTCAGGAGAACTTGCTTGATAGTTTGGATAGGCTGCCCCCTCACTTGCGAAGTCTTCTTACCCAAGACATGTCTGCTTCTTATCAGATGAGGAGTATTGTCGAGAAGTGGGTGCAGAGCGACATCGGCCTGGTAGAGAAGGCAATCGACGAGACATGGGCCAATGCCAGTGTTCTTGCTAAGAGATCTTACTCCCCTTGGAAGAAGCTCAAGGGTAAAAACTCGTGGTGGATTTCGTCTGAAACCGACCCTACTGGCTCAATCGCTCCACAGAGAGTACATTATCATGTACTTCAAGGTCACTTACTAGTGGATCAAAAGCCTCTAGGGAGGCTTCCCCTTGAGATCAGAGATGATGAATCTATGCGGGAGCTTTTTGAGGGGCGACAATTACTAACACGACCATCCGGACTCTTGGACTATCAGATCCTTACCGAAATGGAAGGACACCAAGTTCATGTTGGCATCAGGGATAGCAAAATAACCATCAAAGCTCTATTCAGAGGCTCCATTCTTCAATTCGTCCCGCGTTCCATGTTGAAAGGTCCCATGGGCTGGGACCTACCCGCAGATTTAGTCGACGATTGCGTGCACTGGCTGGACTTGACTACCGGAAATCTTGAGATGCGTCGAAAACCACGAATTTGGAGACGTAAGCTATCGAACTGGGTACTCGACACCCGAAATCGAAGAGCCACCAGAAATAGCAATAAGCCTACGAGGTCGGGAAAGTCGAGCACGGGAACCAGTCTTGTTGAGCCAAACTCGGAGATTGGGAGGAAAGTCTGTAGTATTTTTCAGGATTTTGAAGACTCCAAGAGGTTGACGATTTACCAACCTGCCAATGGAACCTTGTCCGTTGAGATGAAACGTTTAGAGATCCGCTTCCATGTCAACCAGAGAGGTTTACTGTTTTGCCCTCAGCTCAAGGCTGAAGTGGATCCTCAGCAAGATATCGGAACGCTCCACGGGTTATGCAGTCGAGTTACTCTGCGCGATATTTCAAACTCTAAAAGAAGGAGTGTTCTTATCCCAATTGGGAATATTCAATGGGAGAGACATGGAATCCATATCGCGGTCAGGATTTCCAACGAAGGAGTGTACGCTAAATATACCCTCAACTCTGTCCTAGGCCGACTTGACTGCCCACCTGAACCACTTCTTCTTTATCTGAAGGCAGCAATACATGCACTAACGTCTTTCCCACTACCGGATGACTTCACTGGGAAGACAGGAACAGAGGAAGCTCGCCATTGTCTGCTCTCGGCTCGCAGTCAGCCTTGGACTCCTTTGGCGGGCTTTCCACAGAGAATACTGTCTGTCATCAAGTCTTTATCACCGGAAAGAACTCTTTATCCCCCAGGCATCAATCTATATCAGAAAGTCCGATGGGATCAACATTTGACTTCCACAATCCAACATGAAGACTTGGCTCCTCTAGTCGCTCTGATTGAACGTCGGTCACGAGAGCTAGAGATGTTTGGTATGACACAACCTCAGCAAGACAATGTGTCATATGACGTGTCTGTGGCTCATTTGCGAATCAGAGGCCGTATTCGAAGGCAGCTTTATGAGCGTTTCTCCTTTGATTCTGATTCGATGGTTCTTTCCCAAGCGGCACAAACAGATGGTTTCATCCCTCTCCGAGACCAAAAGTCATCTGTGAAGAGCTGCCGAGTGTATCAGACCACCCGTGCGATGCTGGAATCTGATACTGGTGCATTCCGCCTTCCCAAGCTTGCTCCAACTTTGGAAAAGTGGAACACATTTCGGGGTATCAAGAAATCCTCATCAGATATCGATCTAGCGGCAACTCTAGGTGTTGGAGCGCCACAACTTTGGGGGTCCCTGGTCCAGAAGCTCTATGAAAACGGCCCGACGAGAACTTACGACAAGCACTTTTCCCTAGCTTTGTTAGCGTTCGACGACGATGTTGACATGGGTGTCATGATGTGGCTCGTGGCACTGTTCAAAAGCAGTAGATTAAGTCGCATCCGGCCGCCCAACCATTCCCTGTTCACAAACTTCCGCCATTTTGAAGAACCGTCCAAAGATGTATTTCTGTCACTAGCGCTGCCAGAATCATTCAACGACGACAAGAGCGGACCCGTGCCCAAAGATGATCCGAGGAAGGACGCAGCGTCACGAATCACCTCTCACATTCTCAAGATGTGGCCAAATCCACCTCTTTCGAGACAGGAGTTCGAATTATCAGTCAAAGGCCTAACCCGAGACATCCAGAACTTTAGCTTAAAGAAGACTTGGCAGAAGTTCTACCCCGAGCTTCGAAGATTGAAAGGCAATTGGGAGCTGTCTGTCTATCTCCTTCAGCTGGAGAGCGCAGCAGAAATGTTGGTAGGCGATCAATCGAAGGCGGATCAAAAGCTATACCAAGACCTTTGGGCTTTAAAACCAACACGTTTGAAAGGCAGGAGCCCAGAGGGACCCAGGAAATGTTTTACGGCTCAAGTCTTGATGAAAGACTTGCTATCAAGGCATAAATTCCACGATAGGTCCAATAAAGACTCTCAATCTTGGTTAGAAGAACAAGACCACTCTTCGGTTGGAAGTTACAATTCAAATTCATCCAGCCAGGCCTCAGAGTTACCTGTAGCTCAAAGAACGGAATTCAATACCCTCCAAGAGATTATACAGAGACTGATCTCTTCGCCCCTCACTTCAGAACGGGCTTATGGGGAGGACCTTCGAGTGTCACTCGCCGCTTTGGCTCTACCGCAACAGCGTCGAAAAGCACTTCATAACACACCACACATGGCTTCAGTCAAAAGAGAAATTACTCGTTGCCGCCAGCTCTTACGAGAGCAACAAGATAAGATCGAGAATTTGGTTTCGCAAGGTGACGAGGGCTTCGCGTGGCTTTCAAAAGGCCAGCTTTGGCCTTGCTTCTCACCAGTTGCAATTCTTGAACAGCTAAGAAATGGCAATAGATCGCGAGTACCTCATGCTTTGATTACCAGGATAGTGGAGTACGGGGTATTTACGGCGCGCTTTCAGCGTTACCTCCGGATAGAAGATGCAATTCTTCACAGAGATGATGGATGGTTGGAGGAGAACTTTGAGTCACAGGGACACTCCAACTGGAATCCACTCAAGTATCCAGAATGGCTTCTCCTAGAGATCGACAGCGACATGTTGATTCGACCCATCCAAGTCGAAGTAGCCCATGCTATTATTTCACCACCATCGATGTCCAATTCTGTTTTACAGATGAACATGGGCCAAGGTTCGTATATGTCACTGACATGTCACACAAAACGCGTAACTGACTATTCCTATAGGCAAAACCTCATGCATTATGCCCATGGCTGCAATCCTGTTAGCAGACACGACTAATCTGTGCCGATTGGTTGTTCCCCGAGCCCTTCTCCTCCAGACAGCACAAGTCATGCAAAGCCGACTTGGTGGGCTGGTTGGCCGAGAAGTTTGCCACATACCCTTTGCTCGACGATCACCTACCGACGGCCAAGCTCTAGAACTTTATCACAGTCTTCACAAGAGAACTCTCGCATCAGGAGGAGTCATGTTGTGCTTGCCAGAACACCTACTTTCCTTCAAGCTGAGCGGGCTCCAGAAGCTGGCCGACAAGGAAGCAAAGAAAGCGCAGAAAATGATGAACATCCAAGCATGGTTGGAGTCGTCCAGCAGAGATGTCCTCGACGAGTCTGATCTTACTCTCTCACCAAAGACGCAATTGATATATCCGAGTGGTACACCCACCATGATTGATGGCCATCCTCAACGGTGGCAGCTTATCGAAGATGTGCTATCGTTGATTGAATCCCATGTACCCCAACTTCAGGCCAATTTTAAAGATGGGATACAGGTGTGGCGACGACACCGGGGCTTTCCTGTTATTCATCTCTTGTGTGCTAGGGTTGAAGATCATCTTAACGCTCTTCTAGTAGATGATGTCTGTCATGGGCGGCTCTCATATATTCAGTTCAAAGCTGATGCAAGTCTGGATGCCAAAAGAAACGTCAGATTAGTACTATCAACTACTCAACTATCCGCATCCGTTTGGGAAAGCGCAATCGGGTCGTTAAATGATGAACCCTCTGGTAGAAAGAACCTCCATCTTCTTCATGGCCTCATTCCCCAGCGGCTGTTGATTCTCTGTCTGAAGAAGTCATGGAATGTTCAGTACGGCCTTCATCCGGACAGAGCTCCCATTGCAGTGCCATTCGAAGCTAAAGGAATACCTTCGCAAACCGCAGAGTACGGTCACCCGGATACGGCGCTTGTTCTTACATGTTTGAGCTTTTACCATGCTGGTTTGACCAAGTGTCAACTTCTCCAGAGTCTCCAATTCATTAGCAACTCTGAGGATCCCTCCTCGCACTATCAACGCTTTACGTCCTCACAACACCTTCCTGAAGACCTTGAACATTGGCATCTGTTGGAGATGGACAACGAGGCTCAGGTCACTATGCTATGGCAACATCTCAGGTTCGAGAAGCATGTGGTCAATCATTTCATGAACAACTTTGCCTTTCCAAAACACGCCAAGCAGTTTGGACTCAAGTTTCAAGCCTCGGCTTGGGACATACCCCTGCTATCCGAGAGTATGGAACGGCAAGGCATGACCACAGGCTTTAGCGGGACCAATGATAACAAAAAGATCCTGCCACGTACGATTCGTCAAGACGATCTGCCCACTCTCATACAAACCAACGCTGAAGTTTTGATACATCTGCTGGAACCGCGTAACCAAAAATGCTTTCAAGCTATTGATGGACACGGACGGCATCTGAATGAGATTGGGATACTGGAACTACTCCGAAACGACGGGATCAAGATATTGATAGACGCCGGTGCCCAGATCCTTGAGATGGAGAACCATCAACTTGCTGCGGCCTGGCTTGACGTCTATCCTGATGCCCAGGGCGCGGTATATTTCGATAACAACAGCCGTATCATGGTACGAGCTCGTTTTCAAAAGTCTCCCGTGCCGCTCTTGGCTAGTCCTTTTGCAGACAATCTCAACGAATGCGTAGTCTATATCGACGAGGCACACACGCGCGGGACTGACTTGAAGCTTCCAACATACGCCCAGGGAGCTTTGACATTGGGCATTAGTTCGACTAAAGACCAGATAGTGCAAGGTAAGTGCATAAAACTATCAGCAGACCGTATGACACTAACCATCATAGCTGCAATGAGACTGAGACAACTCGCGACAACGCAGTCCATCGCATTTGTTGCTCCCCCAGAGGTGTATACAAGTGTTTTGTCTCTTCGATCCGCCCACAGTCCAAAGGTTGCAGCCTCGCAACCATTGAAGTCTACTGACATTGTCCACTGGCTCCTAGAGCAAAGTTGTCAGGCCAGTGACAATATGATGTCCTTGCACATCGCCCAAGGGTTCGACTTTTGCAAACGTACAGATGCTCTATTGGACTTCAGAAAGTCCTCGCAGAGCAAAAAGAAGAGAGATAAGCTCCTGCAAGAAACTCAGCAGCCCGAGGGACAGACATTGGAACAACTCTACGGGCCGAAGCAAGAAGCATCGTCCACCGGCTTGAAAGTATTCAATTCTAGACATGTACAAAGCTTTGTGAAAGAACTACAAGGGTTGGAGGCGGATTTGGTCAAATACCAAAGGCGAGCGTGTTCCTCGGCTTTTGATGAGGTGGAGCAGGAAAGAGAAGTTGAGTTTGAGGTTCACCAGCTTCGTGAGAAGCAGAACCCTACACATCTTACAGCACTTGAGTTTCCGGGCCTCGACAATGCCCTAGTTCGATTTTGTGAGAAGCCTGAAGTAGAGCTGGCCAGCCTACATTTTATCCAAGCTCTTGACTTGATCGGCCATACCTATCTCGGACTTAAGTATGGTATCAAGGGAACTTCCTCGAAATTGTTTGTCTCCAAGGAGTTCTCTAGAACAGTTCAAACCCGGAAGACTGATGCTTCTTGTCGTCTTATGGTACGTCCTCTAGCAATTCACTTCAAACGAAATATACTGACAATGTACATATAGCGACCAGTTGAATGGGTACTCTGGAGACCTGCGATCGAAACAGCCTTGATCGTTATTCCTGAGGAAGCTGAGCTCCTTCTTCCAAAACTCCGTAGGATACAAACCCCCACGACGTTTCTTCTTACGTACACATCTGCATTCACAAGATCTCTTTTAGAGGTTGGTACCCTTGCGTACTGTCCTGTTCCAACTCCGGAGAAGGAACTTGCTATCCCTTCTTGGCTGAGCATCGAGATTGGTCTCATGGCTGGTCGATTGTATCTTCCTTACGATGAATATACGCAGCTGCGCATCTGTCTTGAAGTTGAGGAAAGGGCAGATCCTTCGGTGATAACCAATGATGTTCATCGCCGCAGGAAACATATCCTTCCCAATTTTGGTATTATCAACGCTCAATCGCTTTCAAAATTCCTAACTGAATGGGTTCCACATCGGTCGCGGTCATCTGATATCATACATACTCCTATGGGGTATCTGATTGAAAATCGGGATCTCCCTGAGAATCACCCATTCTTCACTTCTAAACCCAAATGGAGAGCTATAGAAACCAGATCATTAGCTGCTCATGGAGTGCCGATTAAGAATACAGAAGCCCAACATAGCAATGATGAAAGCGAATGGAGTGATGGCGGAGATGAATTATAAGAGCCTGTACGAGAACCGATAGTGGAGTTTTTGTAGATGTCTGATAGGATATCAGAAGCGAGGTTACTGGCTATCCGTATATTAAGTGGATATTTGGGGTGGAAAACGCTTTATCAAAACAACTTTACTGCTATTCATAGCAGACAGAGACAAGTTGAATAAACGCATACTCTCTAATATTACTAGCATAAAGATCTTATCGACATTGCCAACTGGAAGTCTTCTTGGGATTGCCGCCAATATATGTCTGCGTCTTAGGGTACAGACAATGTTTACGCTGAAAGTCGATTCCGTTAGTGGCAGTGTCGTTAATGAACTTGGTACCCGTCAAACTCGCAGGCGCTTGCCCCTTCTCGACCCAAGCCACCATGGCCGCCAATACATTATGCTGGGGGTCAAAGGGGACACCCGCAGCAGGGGCACCACCGCCTTGGCCAACAGCCCAGGCGCCAGGACCCGAGTTGCAGTGGAACATGCCTGACATGCGGAAATAGCGATAGTAGTCCTGCAGGTCGTTATCGGCAGAGTACATGCGATTCCAGAAACGCTGGGTATTGAATTGGGTGATTTGGTTATCCTGGCCACCGTGATAGCTGAGCAACTTTCCACCGCGTTTCTTGAACTTGGGGAGTTCTTGAGGGTAGGTACGGATGTCGAATGGGTTCAGCTCATCCGCCTTTCGGACATCATTCGTGTTGTAGGTGCTAGCATCCCAGCTGGGGTCGTTGTATACAACGTATCGGAACCAATCTTCAGAATAGCTGAAGGGGGTGCCTGCGATGAGCTTGGATACGGCCTGTAGTTCATTGCCAGGATTCATGCGAGGGAAGATGAGCTTGCCGTTGGGATATGTATAAGGAGCGTAGATCTTTTGCAGCTGAGCGACTTGAGCCGAGTTCAAGCAGTTCTTGGGACGTCTTGGGCTGCATTGAAGAGTCTTTGGGTTAAAGAAACACTTATCTGGGACCTCGATAATTCCATCCTCAACGCCATCGATCTTATCGCACTGTCGAAGAACTTCGTCATGGATCAGGCCTTTCCAGGTGTCAATGGGGATGTAGTTGGGTGAGTCTGCAGACCCTGTAATTGGGTAGAACATAGCTCTTTGGCCTTGGAGATTGTTGAAGTCAACAGCTGGGCATCCAGCTACAATTCCGTCATAGTCTTTAGGGTACTTCTCTGCAGCCTTGATACCCATGCGACCGCCCAGCGAGCAGCCGAGATAGTAATTGTGAGCTGGCGATTTGCCGTAGAAAGCTTTGATGAGCTTCTTAGCTGAGCGAGTGCCAGTATGCAGACTTCGATGGTCAGCTAATGGTTCACGGATGAGAAATGAGAAGGAAGACCATAGTACTCACGCTCTGTAAGAGAAGTCCTTGATAATTTCAGGGTTGTTCAGCATGGTGATACCCGTGGTACCATTATGGCCGTTGTTGGTACCCATGGTGGCGAAACCATTGGTTGTGCCATAAGCAAGATCCTCGTATTTGATGCCTAAACGTCTTGTCTCAGCTTCACCATAGTCTTGTGCTTGTTGATTGGGAATTCACTCACATCCATCGATTCCGCCATTTCCAGTTGCAAGATATCTCGATTCCTTCCAATCAGTAGGCAACCATAGCTCAAAGCTGATCGAGGACCGCTTTGAGGTGGGAATTTGTAGGGCAATGCGACAGAGGTCGACTGTGACAGCTTGAGAGGCGCGGTTGCAGGTCGGGACGTTGTCTGATAACTGTAACGTTGTACCAGCAGAAACAAACTCCTGTCGCGTCAAGGTCGAATTCTTTATGAAGCCCGCTGGCTTGAAAGCTAGACACCTCTTGCGGAAGTGTCCGTAGTCACCATGGCAAGCAGCACTCGCTACCAGGCAACTAAGTACAACAAGACACCAGCAGATACGTAGTAACAGAGCCATGATTCCTTTCCTTTGCTGCAACAGTACCCGGTCCGTCAGTGTTGAAGAACTGCGCCTCAGGTTCTAGTTAAAGGAATGGCAAAAGAGGGCGGGATGAGATGGGATGACGAACAAATGTCTCTCGGCCACTAGTCGTTGTACGACCGAAAAACCCGATGGATGACTAGGATAGGTCTTGACAGAGCGTACCTACGTAGGCGAGGTGCAGGGGCGCGGCGCAGACGCTGCAGTTCATGTTCCCCGAGATTGGGGCGGAGACGGGAGATAGAGAATCGGATGATGCTGACAGGAAATTAATCGGGCACAACAGGTGCCTGTTGGTATGTAAGCACTAAGGAAGATTGTTTCCGGCACTCTGGAACCAACAGCAGGGACCGCGACAAAATGCATTGAGGTTCATGAGCCACTAACCATATGTGATTACTTTCCCGACAGTGATTTTCTAGAGTTGATTCTGAAGGCTTGAAGTCGTGAGGTCCGAAGCCTTCAGGCCCGGAACTTCCCCCATCGTGAATAGAGTTATTATTAGGTACCAGCCTAGCTAAGAGTCTGTCCCTCTTTCCCCATTGAAGCACGGGCTTCAATTTAATCGGACGGGATGTGGCATTTAGCTTGACGTTCTACAAAGATCTTCGGCCCCGTCGGAATTGGGGACGGTGGACACATTCAGTTCATCTTGGCAATGTTGAAAATGCAAAATACCTCAAATGATTGTAGTGAAGGATGCATGTATACGGGGTTTCTAGAGTCAACGAGACACTATTGGTGGGATCACATTGTCTACAGATAAGCCAAGGCGGCATTACCGCACCCGTGTGGATACCAAACTTGACAACATGCCAGGGGTATGAACATGGTTATAGCGAAGAGACAACGAGCCTACTCCGTACTCTGTACATGTTTCCTCTCTTTACCAATCTGGTCTATGATTACGGCGATTTGGGACTGAAAGTGATAAAGAACGACTTCGCATGTGCACCTCACTACACACGCAAGATATGGAATAATTGTAAATCCTGGAGATGCGTATGGCGATCGAAAAAGGCATGACAGACTTATCGTTTGCCCAACTGCTTAATTTTATAGGTGCATCACAAACGCGGTTCCTGATACAAATACAATCAATCAGGTTGAGATCCAAGGCATTGTTTATCCCTGATACATTATAAGAAGACGAGTCTACATGTCCAAGTCTATTCTATACATTTTCATGCTTTGTGCTGGGATAGTGGCCAGGCGCAAATAGCTCTTCCGTGCTACGGTCTCTGCTCTGCAGCTCGATATTGAGCACCTCAGTCTTGGTCGGCCCAATCTTGCTAAACCCTTGACGATCGACCTTTCGTTTTTGGCTCGTGGTTGATGCCATAACACCCGAGCTATCCATCCTAGTTTTTCGCGTGTGTGAGGCACTCGTTACAGTCGTTGCTATCCCGCTAAAAACAACCTGGAAACAAGGGCGCATTGTCATGATAGTGGAAACAATGACGGCAGTAAATATTTCGGCCATGGCGAGAGTATTGGGCGTGGTATTATACCCTAATATAGTTAGAATAATAATGAGCATTGGGAGAAAGGAATGGACATACAGTGAGGATCAGTTGCAGCTCCTTCATTAGGCACGTAGATCATCACAACGCGAACCACAGCGCAAGCCGTATGTCTAACTCGTCAGCTCATTAATACAAAGACCTTCAATAGATGTCTGTGTCAACGTACGCAAGTCCCAACGCAATGAGAAAGAGAAATTGCCATATTTCCTTATTCCGATGCCCTGTTGACAGAAGAGCAGGAAATGGTATCAAGACGAGCAAGACGGACGTGAAGGAGTTGATGTAGGCATTTGCTACACGGAATTTGGTGTTGTCGATGCATGTGCCGTCGAGATCCCCTTGCCAGGCTTTACGAATTGGGTTGCATTGGAAGGTCGACACTAGAGTGCCGCCAGTGTAATAGGCAATGTTGACGCCCATCAGGGCAAAGTTGGCATACCGTGCAATTTTTGTACTCAAGAGAACAGGTTTGCTGAAGATGTTCATATAGATAGTACAAATAGAAAGCTTGATCACGCCCGCTGTCGCCTTGAAAAAGACCTGGTTGAGCCAGAAGCACTGCGATTGTTAGTGGAGGGATGGAAGTAACGTGGAGGTGGGAAGATCTACAATTTTAGGCGTCAGAGCTTTCTGGATATCTGGCGGCAGATCATCTTTGTGATAACCATAGCCCCATCGGAAGTATGCTGACACTCTGTCAGAGGTGTTTCGTCAACAAGCTCGCGACACTTACGGTCTAGGTTGAAGCCAGCAAGACATACGCTCAGGGACTAAATAGTTAGCATTTGTGATAGAAAATATTGAGTTGCACGAAACTTACCAGACCAACTATCAACAGGTAATCTGGTAGTCCAATGACCTTTTTCCAGAGACGCCAGGATATCCTCCATATGACTAAAATAGTAGCGCTAGCCAGCAACGTAAGCGTCACGGCTTTGAGCTTGGCCGAATTGTTAGGCCCTTGGTAGTACTCGGACATGGGCGTGTAATGGAAACTGCAGCTTCGAATAAACAGCTCGAGGGAAGACGGAGAAAAGACCGAGGGACTGGTGCGCCTTTATTTAAAACATAACATGTATGCGCGCACTGCCTGCAGCAGCACATTGCAAACGAACAGCCCATTTGGCATTTAACCTTAAAGGCCGATACGAACTTTGTTACGGTTGACAAGGTATTGCCACACTCGACAGCCACTGGATTCACATCCTTGTAGCAGTTCGGACGAGACCATCAATCTGTGACTCGATTATTTACATGGATCTTTGCATGCAGATATTCTTGGGTTGCATGCGCTGCGGCACGGCTGGAAAAAAGAAAGTTCCTGGACAATGCATTGCCATTTATTTATTTAAGCAAGACCGGTGGTGATTGAGTTATTGGTGACTTCAAGTCATGCCTTCACAAGAGACACAATTCCTCACATTGCAAAACAACGGCTACCGGTAGACTAAGCCTCTAGCCACAGGGTCTCAATCATACCATTCGTGTATCTATCTCGTTCTCAAGGTGTCTAGATCTACTTCTAGCAGCCAAAGAGCCGAGAGATTCCACCACTATCCTGTACAATATTGGTCATTTAACTTCAAGGGACGTTTTTGCTTTTTACCAGCAAGACGGGGATTTAAAGCTGTCCGGGCTCTTTATTCTCGGCCGTTGCCAAGCCCATGGAACCACCACCTTAAATAATCTATTTCCTCTGATCAGATGTCGGATTCGGGTTAATTCTCGCCGATACGATATAAACAGGCATATCTCTTTGACCGTGTTGGTTGCCCACTTCTCTTCTGAAACTCGCTTGCCGGTAATCGGCTGCGCATTGCTTGGCACTTTTTCAGGAGATTTCCTGCGCCAATTACCTTGACAAAAAGCAAATCTGACAGGTATGCCCAAGCGAGCCAACAAAGCTTTTAACGGCCCACAGTCGTGGAGTATGGCTGGGGTTGGAGGTTATTTCAGGCGGGCATGTAACCTTCTTGAACCGGCGTCGCTTCCGACATTCCTCATATGGTATAGACACCGCACAAGGACTAGGAACGGGACGGAAGGACGGGCCAACCGTTTCCGCTGACAATCAACGGCTTTGGATTCCGAAGATTGGGAGAGTATAAGGGGTACCGGACATTAATATATTAGCATGGGCAAATTGAGAGCTCAAAGTGCTAGAGACGAATTCCTGACTATCGAAACACGAATGACAGCAGAGACTTAGCTTTGCCGCTAATTCCGCCGCCATTTGAAAGCAGACTTCCATCCGCGACTATCTAGGGTCGGGTAGTGGCTTGGGAAGACCTGGATTTCTCCCTCGAGATTAGATGATCACAGGATGCATGTGTAATATATCAGTTATTTCAACTTAAGAAATGCATAAACTGATTTCATTGGGAGGAAGAATTTGACGATTTGATTGATTCAATTGGGGTGATTGATTGATTGAGTTGGCATATGATGAGCGCCGTTCTTTATAGTGTGTTACAGGGTGTTATACTTCGTCGCGATTATCCTTATAAGACTTCAATCGACGCCATTCCCCCTCTGCCTCAACGCTCTTTTGAAAGCACTCCAACGAGATTCAGAACCATCCGCAGGCTGTTGCAGTGACTTGTCACGTAGCTCATTTAGATCCCTGATAATATTGATAGCCATGTTCGCATCTAGTCTGGTCCAAGGCGACCAAACTCCTTTGTAGACCTTGAGCCCGACCCAGATTACTAGAAACGCGATTACCTATTTGCATGATTAGCATTTGTTGGGTGTTGAAGTCTTGGCTACCTACCGTCAGATATCCAGAGCAGAATGGGATGATGTGAAACTGTTTCCACAAAAAGACTCCATTGCAGATCAGAAGAATGACTAAACAGCCCGTAAAGGCAAAGCCGGCTAGGGCTGGTTGCCAGTAACTTTGATACGGATAGGCCTCGGATTCCTGTTCGCGGTCTCGTGCCAGGTGTATTCCTTCCCTAGCCAAGGCATCACGAAACATGTGAATACTGGTTTATAGTCAGCAGTAGCCTGCTAAGATTTGCGGAGGAATCCATAACGAACCAATAATAGTAACGGATATATGCCAAACATAAACAAGCCCAGACAATGACAACACTGACAGACCCCATCTGAACTAAGATCTCGACAAACTGTGAGAAGTTAGTCTGGATACTGAAAGGTTAGGAAAATCGAAGAGGCAACTAACCTTTCCTAGTGTCGACCCTGTATTGAAACTCTCTTTTCGTTGGAGAAATGGGACCCAGCAAAAGGCTACAGCGGAAATGGCCATTGCCCGCAGCGGCACCCTATTGCGGTCCGTGACGCCAAACCAGGACAGAAGTCTTGGTACATACTCCTTAGAACGAATATTCCGCGTCACACCGAATAGTGTCCTTGACGCAACATATAAGTTTGTATTTGCACATGTAAGCGCTGTGAAGACGATAAAGGCATTAAAAACATTATCTAGGTTGTCAATCTTCGAGTCCTGTGCAGCAATGATGAAAGGCGAGTATGTGAAGCCTCGTTCATTTGGGTCTGGCTCTGTGCAGTTCTTGTCCTTTACCGAGGCAAGTCTCTGCAGGCCGCAGTTATCTCTCTTGAGGCTTAGAGTGACGAGGAGTCCGCTGATAGTGTAAGCAAAGGCAACGAATATTGGTAGGAAGACAGCTGTAAACCCGAGTGTCTTTTTGACAGCCCTATGAGATGAAGCTAATTCTGTTCTTTGTCGAGGAGGCGATGAGTTTTCTGAAGTAGGACCCTCTGATGAGCCATGGCATGATCGAGGTCTCTCTGGTACTGAGGGCCAGCGAGCTTCTATGACAGAAACAGCAATGTTCTCAACGCCAGCATATGCAAAAGTAGCGATTGAAAGACACATCCTGGAAGATGTTAGCAAATTGGAATGCCCGGCCCGTTTCCATCCACAGAACTTGCTTACATAAAGCCCTCGAACCAACCATTGGCAGCATTATTATCGTGTTCAAAAGGTGCATTCCAACCTATGTTTCCGATTGTATTAGCGTTTTTAACTTTGGGCTTCCTCGCAGCATCTTCGAGGTACTTACTTGACACTTTGCTCACAGGTCTGTCGGCTATTCTGGGTCATCAGCATATGTCTCCACATCTTTGATTGTGACCTACGCAGAGACCCAATGTAAATAAGACAAATGATAATTATAGCCAAGAAAATTAGCTTGATAATACCAGTGACGACTTCGAGCCAACCATATATCTTGTACCATTAGCTTGGTTTTTGATAACGTAAGATAGAATACGTAAACGAACCTCGACCTTGACTGAATTGATTGCCACGAGTGTTATCGGTAAAGCGACGTATACGAACCCCTCAGTGAAGCCCTCCATATCGGCAGTCCAGAAGTTTAGGACGCTAGCAGAAGTGGTGATCAAGGCAGCAAATCCGATAGAGTAGGTGAACCTGACGATGAAATGTTACCAGGGGAAAACTGTAGATGGTGCCGAAAAGGCCTACCAATACGCGATGCCTACAGCATCACCAAGCTCTCTGTCAACAAATTTCTTGACAAACAAGGGCACTGCACCTGGTACAGGCCATAGACATAGAAGCTCAGCGATACATTGCATAACCGCCCAGACCAGGATACCGAGAGCAATGAATGACAGAACGACCGCAACTGGTCCTCCAAGTTCAAGAATTTGGCCACTTCGAACATATAGGCCTGTTCCAAGCGTGCCATTGATTGCGATCATCTATTTCAGTGTCAGTTCATAAAAGCCTAGGTAGCTCAATGTTAAAGCTGAGTGTCCTAGACTTACGAAAATATGAATGCCTCTGAGCTTTCGTCGTACGGTGTGAATGGGAAGTTGTGGAACCTCGGTGACACCACGACTCCGTGGCCCAAGTACCGTTGGAGTATTCGAAGTGCCATTGAGTCCGTTGGAAGGTGTGGAGTGATCACCACTAAGGATTCCAGGATTGGATCTTGAGATGTCTTGCGATAAAGAAGTATTGGGGGCCAAGTTATCGAGAGCGATGTTCGGTCCCTTTGCTTGACCGGATACCATTCCAGACATGTTTGCGGAGTTTAGGCAGTAAAGAGTTGCTAAGATGATGGAAAAGGGTTATAGGAGTTGTTTAAGTATGGAGAGCCAACTTCTGGCACGGCGGGATTAAAAATTGTAAAAGATTCCTATGTTCGCCCCTCCTACTCCTGATACCGCAGCCTAAGCCCTGAGCCTCTAAGCGCCCTAGGGTGCCACCGTGAATCCCTAGAAGAGATAAGAACCTGCGGCTTAATCCTCTATTACTTCAAAGTTCGGCTCCTGAAACATTACAAGGGTTGGAGAGGCTGGTTCGTATTGCTTACGTGACGCTAAGGTTTGTGTAACTTGGCTAGAGAAGTCTTGCTTGGGGCCAGCCTGATTTCTCCTCACTGTCACAAAAGGAAAGCAACCCGACGAAAGTTATAAAGAAAATCGAATAAAGAGATTTTAGACATAAGAACTAACATATTCTTACTCACTACTTACTCCCATAAGCGACAGTGGATTGGAACTCTGCTTAGGCGGGCTATGGTGTGCAGGATGAATTTCCTAAGTTGCATCATAGCCAATGGGGAGTAGTTTCTACCTCCGATCCTCCCAGCCTCCTTGACCTCACCGCTGTTTGCCTTGCGGAGACAGTCTTGGATGCCTTATTTGGAATGAAGACAATTTCAAGCCATAGACAATATTTTATTCTCAGCCTCTTTCATCCCCCACCGTCCGTTCACTTGTCTAGAGCGGTTGAATGTAAGCAAAAGAAGCCTCTCTTGGAAATGGGAGGTTTAAGTTGGCGGTTGCTGCCTACTTTGTGAGCTTGAAATCAGGCTGTGCTGCTGGATGCTGCATGTGGCGTGGGACTATTGCTGCATCAGAGCCTTATCACATTCCTCCCGACCAACGAAATTCGTTCAACGACATAGACACGCTGCAGTCGGGCGATCCGCCAAGCCAATACGAAAAAGCCATGTCTTATCAGGTTCTAATGTGCATTGAGGGGTACCGAATTGTCAACAGAAGGGATTACGTGTCACTTGAAAATGCGTCGAGATGCATTTGCGAGGAATTGGATGGATGAGTAGGCAGCCGGAAGCCTGAATTGTTACAAGTACTATTGATGAACCATCTTTGAGAATGGAGGCTCTGTTGGAAGTAAGGCAGATAGGATATGCCAACAATTAAACAACAATGGTGGGCATAAAACACGTTCTCGAATCACGGTACTATGACAAGTTGAAACTACAAAGAGCCCTCGAGAAACGTTTTCCCGATCAGGATGGGAAATTTGACTTGAAAGTATGTGCAGCGCCCTGGCGCGCGTTGTGCTGCTGTAGGCTGACTGGCACTGAAGAATGTCAACGAGAAATGGGTTTTCTACGCCCCTGAGCAAGCTACCAAGGTATGATCGCTCGAGGAAAGACACACTATTACTTCATTAACATTATGACAGGAAGACTTGAAGTAAGGACATATCGGTGCCATCAGATCGACAATATGAATTGACGGATACTAGGGACGCCGAGATCATTCCCACTTCGTAAGACTGTGCAAATGCGACCGGGAAATGACAGGCTGAGCGAGGCACGTGGAACTGCGCGGATCCCTCTGTGGCCTATATCAGGCTCTGAGGCAGACTGCTAAGAGAGCCTAGCAACAATGGGAATGGGGTATTTGAGAGCCTGACTTGAATTAGTTGAAATAGAGTACAAATCACCTCATATGAACGAACTTAAAGCACCATAATTCCTCCCTTACTTCTGGGTTATAAAGTACTTGTTTCAGTCAGTTTAACAATACTCAGCTCGCATCAATGCATACATTAGCGCCCAATTTTGTCGATGAAGTCATTGTGCCCATCAGAGTCATCAGTACGGGGGAGAAAATAAAAGATGAAGATAATACGAGTGCAGAGGTACATCAGTTATCGACTTTGGAGCAGGTCGAGTCCCACTTCAGCCGCACCACGCACTCCTACAACTTTGTGTACGTACTTCCGGAGCATTATGTCCATGCTTCTATGCACTGTGCTGATCGCCGAGAACAGGTCGATATGTCAGCGTAATTCGTATAGGCCTTTGGAGATAACCGAGCCAATGTTCAATCACCTGATTAAGAAGTTCGATTTGAAGGCTTCTGCATGGGATGTGGCCTCTTGCTTTTATGACAAAGATTTTGATATTGAATCTACTTACTGTGCTCCCTTTACTATACATCATAATGGAAATGTAACAGGTAAGCAATTATCAGGCTCCTATGGTCCATGATCTCACATAAACCCAGAAGTGTCATACACCATCCGGTATCCAGAATTCAAGTCCGCTGAGGGGACCTGGGTCATTCGGCAAACCGGGATTTATCAGAAGTTTAACACTAAAACATCGCAGAACTTGTTCATCTTGCTCAATCCTGCACCATCCACGAGATTGCATCAGTACGCGCAGGTCTTGGCATCAAAAGGTCCTCAGAGCATCCAGCAGGACTCCTTTTGGCTACACAAAGAGCTTTTTAGAACCTATTTTCCTGCGTGGAGACTTTACAACGCTTATTTGGAGAAATCGTTGATTCCGATAGTAAGTATACATTCAACGAAGTTGATCAATTGACTGATTTGTTCGCAGGCAAACAACGCGGTAGCCACCTTTATTGAGGAACTGACCGAGACGGAATACCATCATCTCACTGAGCTGGCATTTCTTGAGACCCGCTTAGTACAAGTCCCCGCTATGCTGGCAGCTTCAAGGGATGTCCTTGAAGGTCTAGTATGTCTTTGTCGTGAGATAACCGGTAGAGAAGACGAGAAGATTGCCGAATTTTCAAGATCTGCATTGGCAGCCATTCAGCAACATATCCGCGAATGCGCAGGCTACACCAGAGTAGCAGACTGTCTAGAACAACGAGTTCAGAAGATCACACAGCTTTTGGCTAACACTTTATCCTTCCGTGAACAATTGAACGCCAAGGTGCAAAACAACAGTATGCTGAAACTGAATAACCTTATTACTACCCTGACTGTCCTATACTTGCCTGCATCTTTCGTGGCAGTAGGTTTCAACTGCCCATCTCTCTAACCATATACAACGCTAATTAGTCACAGTCTTTCTTCGGTATGAACTTCTTCGATTTCGATAACGAGTCACGCCAGATCGTGGGAACCCCTATCCTTTGGATTTACTTTCTCTGCTCTGCGGCTATGACTGTCATGACCTATGTCTTTTATCATTTATTGATCCAGAAAGCACTGCTGAAGAGAATAACATGGAAGATTCCTTCAATAAAAATGTATACCAGGACGAGGACGAGAAAGAAGGAACTCCATAAGGGGCCAGAGCTTGTGTAATCTAGCAGAGTATTCGCTATTACCTAAATCTATGTACCGAGTGAGTTGCTGACATCTATCTGAAACACAAAATACCGACCCTCAAGCATGTCCACCATGATACGTGCAATAGTCACATTTCCCTCACAAGAAACACCCAGTTTTGCTTGATAACCCGCTGATACACCGATATCAGCCATCTTCGTAATCTTCGGCCGAACATCTGGACTCTGGGTTTCAATGTTCAGAAGAAGAAGACTTTTGCTCCCAGATTGTGACCCCAGAGCAAGAATCTTTCTCGAGTGCTCGACAGTTGCGATCTTCAGAATACGATAGCTTTGGATGGGCGGATGGATGACTACCGTTGGACTCGATTCAAAACCTTCGTATCTGAGATGGAACAGTCGCTCTGCTTGTGAGGCTATGATGAGTTCGGATCTCCGGCTCTGATTGTCACTCTGAAGGCACGCCATGTCGGTGAATAATCTTTCGGCATTATTGTTCGTGGACTGGAGAGGTTTTGTTAGAAGATGATGATATAGTTTCAGCAAAGCAATACTAACCCTTTGCATTAAAGCTTGCTCCTTCATATCTAAAGGCTCGATGATGAAAATATTCACCGAGAGAGTTGAACCCTGGCGAATAATTATATATCCTTGGTTTCTCGTTTCAAGAGTCAGGCAGGTGATCTCGCCTGGAGGCAATTCCAGGAGGGTAGCCTTTTGATCGATGATACAAACACCAGCATCTTTGTGTTCGCTCCTTGTCGTGTCCGAGTAGATGCTAAATCATATGTTAGGATTGCTCAATATTTCTAGGAGTCACTTACCTTGCTGCTGGGGTAGGCTGAGGAGCTGGATTGAATGCAATTCTGCCAGTGAATAATGAAGGGCGGCCTCTCTTATCCTGAAGGATACAGGCCAAGGAGTTCCTGTCAGGGGAAACTGCCAGCATATGAATTCCTGGATGTGACAGTGTTACTCTGCTGTACATGTTTAGCTTACGGTCAATTTCGACGTCGAATATGTAACACTGTGAGATATTAATAGGTCAAGTTTGGAGAAAGTCTAGTAGTGTATAACTGTCTGTACTTACATTGAACAATTCATCTGTCGTTGCTGCGATCAAGTATCTGTTAGTTAGCCTCACTGATCTCCACGAGCGACTCCAATCTGCAAGGGAATATTGTCCAGCGACTGTCAGGGTAGACTCTCGCTCACTGTCCGTTGAACTCATTCTTGAACCCATACTATAGACCCTGCGGTACGGTATTGCATTGGTTAATCCAGAGCGGTCGTCGAACAGTGTGATGGTTTTGTTGGTCCAGTAGGCTACCCTAATACCATCTGGCGAGCACACGCTATCTTTGTACTTTAGCTTCTTGTCCACTTCTAGTCTCCATCGACGAATATTTGTCTGTGCGAGTGACTGCTTGCTCTTGCGTCGGAAAAGGCTATCTTTTATCAGTGAATCTTTTCCTGTCATATTGATTAGGAACCTACCCTAAAACCTTCTCTTGTGCCTTTTGAACTAGGGAATGAGGCATTGAGTCGTTTTCAGTGATGCTGAGCTCGCTTTCCACGGTGCTGTACTTCTTCAGTGTCGCCTGCAAAAGTTCGACAATTCTATCTGCACCACACCGACTGCCCTGATCGATCAAGAGCACCTCACCCTCTAGGGACTTGAGCATATATTTCACAGCAACTCCTTCCGAAGGACTCCGTTCGGCGGCTAATTTTATCAACTTTTCGTGCTGCTCAACAACTCCACGGTTAATCTCGAACCCGATATTGGATTTGTTGTACTGATAAAAACAGTCGACGTTTTTGTTGCTGCACAGAAGTCGTGACTCGCTGTAGCCTCCGAAGCCTTTGTATCCTTCTCCCATATATGTGAAAAGGAGGCTGAGAATACAACCGAATGACCAAATATCACTCTTCTCATTCATCGTCCTGCCTTCTAGTTCTGCCTCGACTGGTAGGAACATGTCTGTACCTCGGAAGTTTTGAGTCGCTGAGGCTTGGCTGGGTTGGTCTTTGAAGCGTGTCCTGAAGAGATTACTTAGATCTGCTTGTGACCTTGTTCTTGTCTTCACTCTCGAAAGACCAAAGTCGCTAAGCTTCCATATCATGTCACGAATGGAAGTTTCTGATCTTCTGCGAGTATCGTGAAAGATAAGAATATTGCTCGGCTTGAGGTCCATATGGTAGCAAACAATCGGATCGCCCTCTGATGTAGTCATCTTCCTGTGAAGAAAATCAAGGGCGCCTGCAAGCTCTCTAGTAGAGCGAATGATGCTCTCTCGTGTACTCGTGTCGCTAGGAGATATTTCCGGATTTCTCTTCATATACTCCTGCAAGTCCAGATCTGCGCAGGGCATAAGAAGACTAAAGGTTGATGGCTTTCCTTCTATGACAATAGTGCCAAAACTCTTGAGGATGTTGTCATGCGTTGCCTGGCCGCTGAAGATATCTCTGATTGCTTTGACTTCCTTCTTGAAGCTTACCTCTGCGGTGTCAACGCAGATAAAGTCTTTGCGAGCGATGGTCATGGGACTCGAAGTAGGCTGACTGAAATCCCCATCCGTGGTTAAGTGGCCTTTCGGGATCGTAACTTTATATACAACGCCAAAAGCTCCGGACCCGATCTGCTCTTGCTCCAGCCATGGCAGTGATTTTTGGTCATCGCTGCGAATCATCACAAGATCTAGACTCCCAAGCACCAGGGCGCAGAAGGGACGCTGCTCATCAAAAAAGTCTCGTCTATCAGACGGCCGTGAGAAGAGACGTTCAAGAAATTCCTTGCTGGCTGGTAAGAGGTTTGGTGTCTCTTGGTCTTCTTCTTGAAACTCCGCCTTATTTCCAAACACTAGTGTATCCAGAAATTCCTTTATGGCGTCGATTGAGCACTTGGCGTAAATTAAAACTGCCAAGAAATGTTGAAGTTTCTTTTCCTTAACCTTTTCCGCAAATTTGCGTGCGTTGGCTTGGTCGGTGTCCGTTGGCATTTTTGCATTCGCGGCTTTCAAGGCTCTATAAACAGCCTCCAGATTTGACGGCGAAAGGACATGTTTGACCATTCCTCGTGTGGCGAATTTTTCTGTCGTATTTTTCTTTTCGAGGCCATCTTTGAGCTGTGATCTTATGTCATCGAGTAAGTCATCATATAGCGACCCCATTACTACAAAAGAAAAAGCGATGGTGTTTTATGGCTGGAAGCAACGAAATGAACTGAAGGGATGGTTGAGGCTGCGGCTGTAGTGGGGTGCGTATGTCTTTATTAAAGCTTGCTCTCACGCTTACGTGGGGTGCGATAGGCAACCCCAATCCTTATCAACCTGAGGAAATCGGCGAGAAAAGAGATAAGAAGCTATCGATTGGCTGAGCTTTCATCTCACCGCTGTACTACAAGCGCTAGCCCAATATCAGGCCCTGGGACACTTTTCAGCCGCAGGGAACAATTGCAATTCAAAGCACATTAGCACCATGTTTACCCTCAGCTCTTTAGAAAGGTTGATTTCTAGAATCACCAGATATCTCTCTACTTTAGATCGGTCCATTTCTCGTTTAAAATGGGTTGACTACAGGCCCTGAGAATACCACTGGTTCTGTTCTTTGCAGGTATCCGTTTGGCTAGCGTAAAGCAACACCCAGGTCAGAAGCAGGGATTCCAACCAATTATAGAGTTATAAGCTTAAGGTATATTGAGCGTCGCCTAGATTCAAGTAGTTATAGAAATCTTAATACCTTCTAAAGGTATAAAGAAATACCTAGTATTAAAAGAATATATAAAATATTTAAATATAATCTTTTATATCAGTAATTTAATAATTATTAAGAATATTTATTTTCTTTTTATTAACTAATAGCTAACTTTAATCTTTAATATTGTATTTTAAAAAAGCTTACTATAAGATATCTAATATATAATCTTAATCTTGAGAAACTATTAAATAAATTTTATACCTCTCTAATTAAAAATATATTTTAAATATATATTTAAATATTTATATAAGCTTTTTAATATTTAATTACTAATCTGCTTAATATAAATACTACTAACTTTATCCTATATATTAACTACTTTTAAACTTTATATTACTTAAAGCCTAAGGGTGAAAAACTTTAGAGAAAAGCTAAGTTTAATTAAGATTAATTTATATTTTATACCTTAATAAGGCAAGTTTATAATATTTAACTAGGCACTTTCATATACTTACTAAATCATAAACTAGATATACTAATAATAAGTAATATCTATAGCTTACAGATTTTTTTACTATATAGAACTTGGTTAATTCGCTTTCCCTCTTTTACCTACTATGTCCATTTAGCTAGCGGGTTCCAGGGAAGTCGGATTGTCCCTCCATCTCTACAATACGCGATCCCAACATCCCCCTCGTTTGTCCTATAATAGCACACCAACGTCTTTGGCTCCCAACCCCAAAATCCACCTGCTCCGAGAGTATCTCCTGTACCATCCAACTCACCTTCTTTCTCCAGCTGTTCTATCCTCGCCCTTCTGTGCAATGTTGTCAGTTACCCGCGCAACTACAAATGTGTTGAAGCGAGCTGATACTTACGTCAATGCATTCTCATATCCCCAGACCACAGCAATAATTGGTGAGGGTTGAGCCTGGCAAAATTCCATTCGCTTTTTGGATATAGCCTCATGTTTGATTTCGATATTAGACGTGGTCGTGCTTTACATCGGACAGGTTAACCCCCAATCGTTGCAACTATTAAATGTGACTTGACTTACTCAGCGGCAAGAAGCTCCATGGGTCGATCTCCGTACGAATACAACACGTTAAACATCTTTCTTTCCACGTCAGGCCATGGATCGCCAAACTGTTCTACCAGTGAATCTCCTTTGATTTGCAGGGTTTGCTGTGGAGTTACAAGGCTTCGGACTATTTGTGTAACGTCCTTGTCTGCAAATACAGCACCATATATATGCAGTGGTGGACCAGTCTGAGGCTGAAACGCACCTATAGAACTCGAGCTTTGAAGTGACATAGGCGCACCCCCCGTCTGGTGTGGTGGCGAGCCAAAGCTCTGTATGCCGGGCACTACTCCAACCGTCTCAGCAGTGGGATTGTGAGCATGCCCGGAGTTACCTGGCGGATGTTGCCCATAATATGATGGCGGTGGTGATACTTGGGGTCCAGGCACAAAGACCGGATAGAAGTGCGTCTGTGTTTGCGTATGCGTGTAAGCTGCCGTTTGTACCGTTGGTGCTGGTTGGTGATGTTGCTTGTTTCCAAAAAGACCCATTATCTTGGCTCCAACGACACCAGCGCCAGCGATTGCAGCGGACTGGGCCATTTTACCTAAACCATCTTGTTGGCCATGGCTTTCGTGATGTTTCCCGAATTTATTGCGAAAAGAGGAGCCAGCCAGAAAGCCTCCACCCATAGCCAATGCGGTCTTTCCTAGGCCGCGATCTCCATCCCCAGGGGGTTGGTTGTCCGCCCCCACTTCCGTGGTAGTTGGATGATTCTCAATCGTAGGGACAGTATGATCTTGAAGAGTCTGGTATTGTTGTTGCCTGGGCGGGGAGACCGGACGCGCCCACTGAGTAGCTCCAGTAGCAGGAAAGACGTAGTACCTAGACAACAAGACTGAGCAACACAGTCGAACCATTTGACAGAATGGAGCTTGGTGCAACTAACCATGCATTGTGCTCTGGGCTCCAGTTCGACACCCAGCCAGTAGGTAAAGTTGGCCCATCGCCTCCCAGCGCTTCCTGCGCAGACGAAAAAGTAGATGCGGACATATAAGCAACACGATCTTGTTGGGGATTGTTGGTAAGGGGGAGGATGGCGTTTGAGTCAAAGGGCTACGGTGATTTTGAGACTCGGGGGAACGAAATCGTTGAATATTAGTCGCGGCATGAATAGAGATCATGCCAAGAGGTGAGATGGTGCCATTGACAGGCTGATGCGGGGTTCATATACCTCCCGACTGCGCATGGCGCGCAGAGTGGTATGGTCAGGCGCCATCGTCTATCCAATGTTCTGATGGAGGGTAATAGCGCCTGTACTGACGGCCTCCCATTAAGAGGGACCTCCGGATAAGCGGCTTAGTCCTAGAGTCACGAGAGGGAGCGTAATGCATAAATATCAGTACAACACAAACAAGTAAGAAATAATATTCGTTTCAGCCCTGAGCCTAACGTATGAATGGGCTCAATTAAGGGCGTTAAGGCTCGTATATGAAGTGCCGAAAGCCGCTTATTAGCCTAGCTGGGTTTTAACGCAATGCAACGCTAACCAGACCTGTTGCCTACTGACATGTATTGCCTACATAATTGGTCAAAAGCAATTCCCAGGCTATTATCTCACGCAAGTACCCTAGCATTGAAAAGTCTAGACCTTTTGTGGCTTGAGCTACTATGGGAGCTGTGACAGTTTACTTAGTTCTTATTAGTTATTAATTATTAAGTACTTCTCTGTTATGAGAGAGTACTCCGGCTTGCGACGGAGAGAAGACGAGCACATCTCCACGTGCAGCGAAGATTATAATATTCTCAAGAGGTTTATCTAAATGCCTCAGGGAATCCTCTTTATAGAGTTGCTGGTGCTGTGCTGTTTGAAGCCCGAGGTAATAACAGTATTATTTTCTTAGTATTATTATAACTCAGATCGAGTCCTTTAAGCACTAAAGCATCTCTGAAGATTTGTGCTAATGCAATAAAGATATATTAGTTATACAATACAAAGTTAAGTAAAATAGTAAATAAATACCACCTGGTGTCTTAGTATATTAAACTTGCTTATAGAGCCTTTATTAGTATATTCGCTTGCTAATGTTGAGGTTTCTTACCTGTTGCTTTATTCTAGGACCTTATTGCTAAAATGCTGTATCTTAAAACTAAGTTCTTGTGAATAGTGTTATTATTAGCTACCTGCGCTAACTATAGGGGGATAATTCCCCTCAGATCTTAACCATAACAGAATTACTCCTACTCACACATTTGTACCGTTTAAAACTTAAGTTCTTCGTGGTGATATAAGCTCTCAGCCACAAGTCTCAACTGCAATTAACACATCTGGCTCACAACTTGACAGTATACCTCCGGCATACGTAACTGCACCTGGATCCTAGGAGAAAGGTTCCTCTGGAATAAGGTCGCCAATGCCGCAGCTTCTGACTCTTGAACAGCATGGCTACGCCGCTCATGATGCGCAGCTGTGTTATGATACGTAAAGCACTAAGTATCGCAAAAATCTCTATAGTATTAGCACTAATAAAAGCTATTCTGGTTAATAGAATAACCTTTATAATAATAGCCATAGTGACAAAGTGTATAATAGAGAAGAGACCTATCACTATCCCGATCACAGCTTTAAGGACATTTTTTCTACAAGTAGCAGTAGCTATCATAGGCACCATTATACCAGCAGGGCCTTGTTTGCATAAGCCAAGGCAAGTTGTTACTTTACATCCCAAGCAGTCAGGGAGCCTATGGCAGAGAATACCCTCTGACTAACCTGGCCGCGACCATACTAGCACTAGGTAAATAAAACAAGATAACCATCGAAATTCATACATAGCTTCCTACTAATGGCATATATCTTAGTATACTAATACCTAAATTAATAGTTATTACATATCACCCTAACTCTCGAAATACACTTAACTCTAGGACTTTAGTTAATAGAGTAATAATAAGGATAAAAGCTAGCAGCTAAGTTAATTATAAGAATAAGTTAAAAATAGATATAAAGCCTAATTTAGTTAATAATATACAGAAAGCGATATATATAAGTATCCCAGTCTAATAGGCCAAGCTTTGCGTTAAATGCTTAATTCTAAAGCGGCGAATTAAAGGCAGCGCATTTGGTGAAACCACAGGAGAACAAGACTTCACTGTCGCTTGGTACTTGGAGTGGCTTGATAAGTCTGATAATCTTTAGTACAAGGTACTGAGGAACAGCTTGATGTCTCTAGCTGTTATTGCTGCTATACAGGCCTTTCAGACAGAGGAGAAAGAACCAGAGAAATATGATCCCGAGGAAAAGGACCTAAAGGACAAGAAACCAGCGGCTAAGCAATGAGCTGCCGAAAGGCTGGGAGGGAAAGCACATTTGCGTGATGAATTGTACCGAGGACTGTATAACTCTAAGTTTCTTTAGAACTGTCATTTTGAGTTCTAGACCCGACAGCTGATACTTGCATCGTGCGCCATACCTCCTATACTGAGCACGTTGCTGTAGACTCGTCCTTGATTTGCGCCATCTGCTTCAGCACGATTCAGTTCATGATAGGTGCGCCAAATGATTATTCGGCAGATGTGCTAGCAGGGCTGATACGTGGTCATAATGTTTCGACAGACGTGGTGGGAGAATATACCTGGGATCAATTGGGAAGACATATGTACATAACCGGTAGTCAATCATACACATGTGTATGTTGCGGCAGGGTTACATCTGCCGAGCCTCACCTCAATATACGATGGCTTCTAGCTAACGACATATCCTTGGATGCACTTTTGTCTATACGACGAAGCAAACTACTATGTTTTGGGAAGGTTTTTTACATAGACCTAACGTCTTGCGCCGTTATGGTTAGTTATTTCACAATTCTATGCCATTTTGGGGTCCATAGGATCACTCCACAATCAGTCCAATTTTGCCTCAAGCCAGGGTTCGGGAAGCAGTAATACGTGCGATATGAACAGCGGCCACGCTCCTTGATACCAGGGCAAAGTGCTGGCTTATACGCGACGCTCGTTTGGGGCTTCACAATTGCGACGGGGACTGTAATGGCTTTGACTTGGCGACTCACTCGATGGCATATATGAATGTGAGCGTGAGATGAGGAATCGATGCGACAATCCAATTGTGTCTTGACTAAGATATGCTATCGAATGGTCTTGGCAACCCCTTATTTCTGCTTACCCCATACCTCCTTGATGTAATCTTCAACTGCGACAAACTTGTAGTCAGGGAAGATTTTGTTCCACTCATCAGAAACAGTCCAAGCTCCAAGAGCCGTCGAGCGCAACATGCCCACCCAAAGAGGCACATGGTACACTGTTCTCATCTCATCTGTCATAGCGGGATGGGCCATGACAGGAAGGTCAACAGCCAAGACACCAGCCTCTAGGTCAGCCGGGTCAGTCAGTTGAAGTTCCGTGGGTTTGCCTTAAAAATCGGGAAACATTAGTTTAGTCTAGCAACGTCCACGAACGAAGACCATACCTGTAACTCTCTGGACGATTTGCTTCAATTGCTGTGGGGTGACTTGATTGCCCATTATTCCCCCAATTCGAGGCCACTCGCCTTCATACTCAATTGCGCGTCGGACAATCCGACCAATATCCCGGGCGGCGGTGAAGGTCAGTGGCTTGTCTTCAGAGCCTTTGACCGACACGATGCGATTCTCTCTCACAAGCCATGGTGAATCCATGGAGTAGAGATATTTAAGCCGCTTGTGGGGATGACCGAGGTAGTCAAGGAATATGCCTGGCTGGAACAAGGTGTACTCGATGACCTAGTAATAAGTTTAGACAAGTAGAGGACTTAAGAAAACCAAGAGTGATAACGGACCTTCCTGTCTTTGTTGATTTCTTCAAGATATTCTTGAATGGCAAGCTTGCTACGGTAGAAACCCAGACTGTCGATTGCGTCGCGGAGTTTCTGACCACTAGTGTTCTCTGGTTAGTAGCAAGACGGGAGCTCGCTAGCGATATCGTGAGTCAGATTGATATACTTACGTCGCCCATTCGCTCGGCGCATATCGCTTTACACCTGCAGCTACGGCAGCGTCAATGACGAATTTGCCGACTGTATTTTCAGCGTCTTCGTTAACCACGATAAAGTTGAGAACAACGTCAACTCCCCGAAGGTGCTTTACAAGCTCCGATTTATCCTCGTAGGATATCTGAATCCAATTGACATTGGGTTGCTGGGGATAGTTTGCAGGATCCTAGATATAGTAAACACGGTTAATAAGGCTTTAGGTACACTAAGCAGCCAAGATTCCAGAATACCTTTCTGACAAGGGCCATTATTTCGTGCTGACCTCCTTCGACGAGAATATCTATTACCTCACGGCCAAGAGCTCGTAACTGTCAGTCAAGATCTGACTCCAGGACGGAGTTTTAAATAGAAGTTCAATGCGTCATACCAGAGCCAGCACCAGCAATTCCAACCTTAACCATGATGAATTGGCGTTCACGTTATCACTAAGGACCCAATTGCGGATGCGTAGAAGCTTTCTGAAAATTTGAGAATGAGTTGAGGAATCTCGGATTAAGGAATAGTGCTTGGTTATTTCGCCCATAGTTATATAGTAATTCTTTATTGGGAACTCATCGTAATCATCACATCTTTTGCTTACAGATCCCTATGAACCTTACAATCACGTTGAACTCCCAGATGTCGCGCGGGCGGACTTTGCTAGTGAATGCACTTAGTCAATCAGTGGGGTTGGCTGGGGACTCATACCTGCACAACCGGCTGTGCGTTTAGTATCATGTGTTTTTCGCACAACCGGTTATGCAGATAAGGCCACGTAAGCTTCTTTGGTCAAATCTGCACAACTAGGGGACCATCTGTCAGACATTACGTGTATTCGGTTCATTGATGTGAATTGGTGTATTCATGTTGTGTTCTGTTGAAATCTACCCCTTAGAGGTT